>NC_064617.1:130967971-131269371 GCF_023898315.1 Schistocerca nitens | reverse complement strand
TGAGGAAAGGTAAAAGCAGCAGAGAGGCAATTCTGACATTGCGGTTGGTAAAGGAAGCAAGACTAAAGAAAAATCGAGACACGTTCATTGGATTTGTCGACCAGGAAAAGGCGTTCAACTATGTAAAATTGTGCAAGATGTTCGAAATTATGAGAAAAATAATGGTAAGCTGTAGGTAGAGACTTGTAATATATAGTACATAGAAGAGCCAAGAGGGAGTAATAAGAGTGGACAGCCAAGAACGAAGTGCTCTGATATCGCCCCTACTGTTCTGTCTGTACATCGAAGAAGCAATGATGGAAGTAGGGCTGAGGAGTGGAATTAAAATTTATGGCGAAAGGATGTCAATGAGACAATTACCTGATGCCATTGCTACCGGCAGTGGAAGTGAAGAAGAATTTCGTGATCTGCTGAATGGAATGAGCAGCCTAATGAATACAATGGATTGAGAGTAAATCGAAGAGGGACGAAGGTAATGAGAAATGGTAGGAATGAGAACAGCGAGGAACTTAACATCAGGATCGATGGTCACGAAGTAGATGAATTTAAGGAACTCTGCTACCTAGGCAGTAAAATAACGAATGATTGATGGAGCAAGGAGGATATCAAATGCAGACTAGCTCTGGTAAAAAGAGTATTCCTGGACGTGATAAGTATACTATTGTCAAAAATAGACCTCAATTTGAGGAAGAAATTTCTGAGAACGTACGTTTGGACCACAGCATTGTATGGTAGTGAAACATGGACTGAGGGAAAACCGAAAGAGAAGAAAATCGAATATTGGTTAGATTGATAAGGTAAGGAATGGCAAGGTTCCGCGCAGAACCGGAGAGAGAACGGATATGTGGAAAACGCTGACAAGGGGAAGGGACAGGATGTTAGAGCATCTATTAAGACATCAGGGAATGCCTTCCAGCCGGCCGGGGTGGCCGAGCGGTTCTAGGCGCTACAGTCTGTAACCGCGAGACTGCTACGGTCGCAGGTTCGAATCCTGCCTCGGGCATGGGTCTGTGTGATGTCCTTAGGTTAGTTAGGTTTAAGTAGTTCTAAGTTCTAGGGGACTGATGACCTCTGAAGTTGAGTCCAATAGTGCTCAGAGCCATTTGAACAATTTTTTTTGAATCCCCTTCCTCACTGAAATTTCTACCCTCTTACGTGTCGATAACGTGGACCGGCGCCCGTGGCCGTCTTTTGCGCTCCTTGAGTGTGTTGTACATCGAAAATCGTTCTGTGAGCAAGCAGTCATTTGTACGATCACTTACTACAGCTCCGAATGGAGGCGTGTGAGAGAAACGATTTTTTCCTCTGACACGGTTTGACTAATGCCAATCTGTCCAGCGAGTGCAGGTGTTCTGAACATCGTAAGTCTGCACCATACAGCCGCTTCTGTACTGCACATTATGAAAGTTCGCCTGAGGGCCAGTTTTGTACAGTTATTCGATTGACGAAGGGTCAAAGACTCACTTTTTCGATGTATCTTCCACAGATACATGACAGACTGCTGAGAACAAGTGAGTGGTGTTGAGCTTCCATGGGCTCCTGTTTATCCATTCTCTGAGAAAACTGAGGGTTACCGCACAGATGCAGGCGAGTGGTCCAAAAGATCTGTTGGCCACAGTTCATCACATATCGCCATTTGCAATGAGCGAGTGACATAAGTCCGGTCCAGATGGATGACGAGTGTCTGGTGGAGTGAGTATAGTTGGGTCTGTCAGCGTGGATGTGATGTCATATGTCCACCAGTTGAAATTGTGGATGAGTATGTCGACATAAATGCACAGGGAATGGGCTGGGAGCTGATCCGTAGGTACTTGTGCGCAGTTGAAGTCCCCGCGCATCACCAGAACATCTAGCAGAGCAAAACAGCTGAAACGTTCCCGCTGTCCATCATTACTACATTGGGCAAAGATACTGATGAGTCCATATACCATGGTAGGCATCCCCTGGCATTGGGGAGATATCGAACGTCATCGGTTACCATGATCTCTCTGAGCCCAATAGCAACGCCAGTACTGGTGGGCGAAGCGTCGGGTACATTAGTTGTGAAACCGAAGAGGTCAGGAAAGCTGGCTATGTAGACCTCCTGCAGGGGAGTGATGTCAGTGCGCAGAGCATTAGGCACTACCTGCAACATGGAAAATTTATGGCGCGTTCTGATAGTCAATGGTATCGATACGTGGGTGATACATTTGTGGTTTGGTCACATGGAAAACAAGCCTTATAGGAATTCTTTTGCTGCTAAAATAGTATAAATCCTAAAATTCAGTTTACCATGGAAATGGAGAAAGACAATGCAATATCCTTCTTGGATGTCTTCGTTATGAGACAGACTGATGGCAGCTTTAAACAAAAGTCTTTCGGAAGGTTACACATACTGACAGATACTTGCATAAGGATTCCAATAGTCATCAACAACAGAAAAGAGGTGTAATTAAAAGTCTAGTGGACAGAGCTAAAAGGATTTGTGGGTCGGAATACCTGGACGCTAAAACGTGTAAAGCAGGCTTTTGAAAGGAACGTGTACTCTAGTAAGGAAATAGAGATTTGCGACCGAATAACAGGAGGCCTAAGAACGATAGGACACAGCGATGGAAGAACACGGTTTCTCAACCCTTCATCAAAAAAGTAATGGATCAAATCGGAAATATTTTAAGGAAACATTTCAGACCAGCAAACAAAATATTCCAAGCACTTCGTTCCAAGAAGGGTAAACGTCCCCGTCTGCAAGTGGTATATACAAGATGCCGTGTACATGTGGTCTACATTGGAACTACAAAGAGAAGTATGAATACAAGGTTGAGGGAACATAAAAGTATTTTCCGACTAGAGAAAACAGACAATTCAGCCGTGGCGGAACATGCTCTCCAGTCTGGTGATCACGTGGTGAAATTTTTGGAAACTGTAGTTTTATGTACTATGATGAAGACACGTAACGTGTATCCACAGGACATGTGGCCTGTAATTGAAGAAGTGTCATGATGATCTCTCCATTGGCAAAAATTCCGGAATAGTCCCCCATTCGGATCTCCGGGAGGGGACTGCCAAGGGGGAGGTTACCATGAGAGAAAGATTGAATAATCAACGAAAGGATAACGTTCTACGAGTCGGGGCGTGGAATGTCAGAAGCTTGAACGTGGTAGGGAAACTAGAAAATCTGAAAAGGGAAATGCAAGTGAAGTGGAAGGAAGACAAGGATTTCTGGTCAGATGAGTATCGGGTAATATCAACAGCTGCAGAAAATGGTATAACAGGTGTAGGATTCGTTATGAATAGGACGGTAGGGCAGAGGGTGTGTTACTGTGAACAGTTCAGTGACCGGGTTGTTCTAATCAGAATCGACAGCAGACCAACACCGACAACGATAGTTCAGGTATACATGCCGACGTCGCAAGCTGAAGATGAACAGATAGAGAAAGTGTATGAGGATATTGAAAGGGTAATGCAGTATGTAAAGGGGGACGAAAATCTAATAGTCATGGGCGACTGAAATGCAGTTGTAGGGGAAGGAGTAGAAGAAAAGGTTACAGGAGAATATGGGTTTGGGACGAGGAATGAAAGAGGAGAAAGACTAATTGAGTTCTGTAACAAGTTTCAGCTAGTAATAGCGAATACCCTGTTCAAGGATCACCAGACGAGGAGGTATACTTGGAAAAGGCCGGGAGATACGGGAAGATTTCAATTAGATTACATCATGGTCAGACAGTGATTCCGAAATCAGACTCAGACCACAATATAGTAGTGATGAAGAGTAGGCTGAAGTTCAAGACATTAGTCAGGGAGAATCAATACGCAAAGAAGTGGGATACGGAAGTACTAAGGAATGACGAGATACGTTTGAAGTTCTCTAACGCTATAGGTACAGCAATAAGGAATAGCGCAGTAGGCAGTACAGTTGAAGAGGAATGGACATCTCTAAAAAGGGCCATCACAGAAGTTGGGAAGGAAAACATAGGTACAAAGAACATAGCTGCGAAGAAACCATGGGTATCAGAAGAAATACTTCAGTTGATTGATGAAAGGAGGAAGTACAAACTTGTTCCGGGAAAATCAGGAATACAGAAATACAAATCGTTGAGGAATGAAATAAATAGGAAGTGCAGGGAAGCTAAGACGAAATGGCTACAGGAAAAATGTGAAGACATCGAAAAAGATATGATTGTCGGAAGGACAGACTCAACATACAGCTAAGTCAAAACAACCTTTGGTGACATTAAAAGCAACGGTGGTAACATTAAGAGTGCAACGGGAATTCCACTGTTAAATGCAGAGGAGAGAGCAGATAGGTGGAAAGAATACATTGAAAGCCTCTATGAGGGTGAAGATTTGTCTGATGTGATAGAAGAGGAAACAGGAGTCGATTTAGAAGAGATAGGGGATCCAATATTAGAATCGGAATTTAAAAGAGCTTTTGAAGACTTACGCTCAAATAAGGCAGAAGGGATAGATAACATTCCATCAGAATTTCTAAAATCACTGGGGGAAGTGGCAACAAAACGACTATTCACGTTGGTGTGTAGAATATATGAGTCTGGTGACATACCATCTGACTTTCGGAAAAGCATCATCCACATAATTCCGAAGACGGCAAGAGCTGACAAGTGCGAGAATTATCGCACAATCAGCTTAACAGTTCATGCATTGAAGCTGCTTACAAGAATAATATACAGAAGAATGGAAAAGAAAATTGAGAATGCGCTAAGTGACGATCAGTTTGGCTTTAGGAAAGGTAAAGGGACGAGAGAGGCAATTCTGTCGTTACGGCTAATAATGGAAGCAAGGCTAAAGAAAAATCAAGACACTTTCATAGGATTTGTCGACCTGGAAAAAGCGTTCGACAATATAAAATGGTGCAAGCTGTTCGAGATTCTGAAAAAAGTAGGGGTAAGCTATAGGGAGAGGCGGGTCATAAACAATATGTACAACAACCAAGAGGGACTAATAAGAGTGGACGATCAAGAACGAAGTGCTCATATTAAGAAGGGTGTAAGACAAGGCTGTAGCCTTTCGCCCCTACTCTTCAATCTGCACATCGAGGAAGCAATGATGGAAATAAAAGGAAGGTTCAGGAGTGGAATTAAAATACAAGGAGAAAGGATATCAATGATACGATTCGCTGATGACATTGCTATCCTGACTGAAAGTGAAGAAGAATTAAATGATCTGCTGAACGGAATGAACAGTCTAATGAGTACACAGTATGGTTCGAGAGTAAATCGGAGAAAGACGAAGGTAATGAGGAGTTGTAGAAATGAGAACAGTGAGAAACTTAACATCAGGATTGATGGTCACGAAGTCAATGAAGTTAAGGAATTCTGCTACCTACGCAGTAAAATAACCAATGACGGACGGAGCAAGGAGGACATCAAAAGCAGACTCGCTATGGCAAAAAAGGCATTTCTGGCCAAGAGAAGTCTACTAATATCAAATACCGGCCTTAATTTGAGGAAGAAATTTCTGAGGATGTACGTCTGGAGTACAGCATTGTATGGTAGTGAAAAGAGAGGAAAGGAATATGTGGAAAAAACTGATAAGGAGATGGGACAGGATGATAGGACATCTGCTAAGACATGAGGGAATGACTTCCATGGTACTGCAGGGAGCTGTAGAGGGCAAAAACTGTAGAGGATGACAGAGGTTGGAATACGTCAAGCAAATAATTGAGGACGTAGGTTGCAAGTGCTACTCTGAGATGTAGAGGTTAGCACAGGAAAGGAATTCGTGGCGGGCCGCATCATCAAACCAGTCAGTATACTGATGACAAAAAAAAAAAGATGAACTATTATCCACGGCTATATGGAGAAGGCATCGAAATATATATACAAGGGGTTAATTTTAACAGAAAAGAAGCAATGAAACTCAGCGATATATGAACGTCGGCGCTACAGAATCGATGAGAAGTTTTTGCCTTTGACGTACTATGATCGATAGTTATATTTTATCCTTGACAAGGTTTATCTCTGCTATCACGTGGAATCCAGACCACGCCCACTTTCCACGGTATTTAGGTCGTTCTTCGACGTCCGACTTGTCAGTCGGCAAGAGGTTGACTGTTCAGTCGAAAAGTTTTTTGCCTTGTGTCTACCTCAGGTGACCACGATAGAATGCGATATCTTAGCCTAAACGCCGCTGACTCACAGCCATTTACTTGTTCGCCAAAGGAGTAAGGGTACACTGGGTATGTCCAGTATGATATCTTCAGTTGCTTCTGTCTCCCTTCTGTCGTGTCACATTCTACGTCGTCTGCCAGTGGGCCATTATTTGCCAGCTGCTTTGGTGTAGAAGTTCCTCAAATCGGACCCTGTATCTCTCTACTACGAGCATCTGATGACGGATTAGCTTCCCTTAGCGTCGTAGCCAGCACGTCGAGAGGAGAAGAGCACTGCTTGAAAGTAGAGAGTGTGTAATCGGTCAGCCTCCACCCCCTACCCCCTACCCTCCCCCCTCCCCCCCCCCGTCTCCTTCCCCAGCAGGCAGTACCCCTGTTGTGCCCTCCGCAATTCCTGTTCCGTTGTGCCGAAGAGGCAATTGTCGGAGGATGTGTGATGATGTTGTTCAGTGACCGTCGCTGTCCCAGTAAAGAAGGCACGACCCTGTTAACGACGTCAATTTTTTCTTGAAGTTCTCCCGGTGATGGAGGTTGTGGATGTTACAGAGTTTTCGTCGCCTGATTGTGAGATTGTCCCCTCCGCCGGTTGTGCCGATTCTCCTATCGGTTTTTGTGACAGCAGCCGTTGAATACGCTTCAACCTCACATGGTCTTCCTGGCCGCTGCCAGAACACATGCACGTTTGACCGTTTTTCGTTACAAGGTATTGCGGCACGACTTTTATTTAGTCGACACCATCGTACACCTTATATGTCTCAAAAGTATGCCATTTCTCTGCCAAATAGCTGATTACGTTTCCGTACGGTTGGAAAGCCACAGTTACAGGGTTGGCTGACACCTGAAAAGGGAATAAAACGATCTCGGTTTTGAAGCCGCGTCAATTCGAATAAAATCCTCGAGCTTTCGATCCCCATCTCCGCGATTCGAGTGTCCGGCGTGTATGGTGTACCCTGTGAATGTGGCAGCGTGTATATCGGACAAACAATTCGCACAGTTGCGGAGCGTTGTTCTGAGCACAAGCGCCATATAAAACAAAGGGAGCTTGACAAGTCGGCCATAGCGGAGCACTTCCTAGATAACGGACATAAAATACAGTTCCAAAATACAAAACTTTTGGCTCATGCTTCTGCATATTGGGAGTCCGTTATAAAGGAAGCTGCTGAGATTCGTTTAAACAACAACAACTTCAACAGATACCAGGGGACACACTCAGTAGAGCATGGGGGCTGGCGTTAGACATCGAAAGAAAGCAAAGACAGATCAGCGATGCGGGAGCAGAAGTTTGAAACGTGGCGTCTGCCCCTGGCGCCACCAGACGTGTCACCGGTGCTGCCTCGGGCAACAGCTCCGCTAGCTGCCCGGGTCGACTTACGGCGCGCGCCACATTGGGGGTATCAGGTTGGCTGCTGATGTTGTCATCAAGCCTATATAAGCTAGGAACAGTAGCAGCCTGGCGGTGAGTGAAATCCTGACGACAATGGAAGAGATGGTCATCGACAGCTCGAGGATTCTGTTGGAATTGACGCGGCTTGAAAACCGACAACGTTTTATTCATGTATGACGTCGCGAAAGACTCCGAGGACACCTGAAAAGGGAGTTCAAATATTCTGTGTCGGCAACCCGAGGCCTGCATGGTCTACAGTAACTGCCTCCAAGTAATCATTGAAATATTCGAACTTAACTGAGTTTGCTAATTTGTTCACCACAGTTGTATATACCTCGGCATTAATCATCTTGACGTACACGACACTTTGCGTAATTGAGAAATGGATGCCGACGATGTCCAGGAGATCCACAGATCGTCTCATGGGATCTTTCAGCCTTATATGCGAATCGTTTGACGTGATTCTCATTGTATCGTATCTACAGGAGTGCGCCATGTATAGAACGTGAGCGTAACGACTCGCAGCATTTAGAAAGTAGACAAGTGCCTAATCACAGCTCTTCTGGCGGGACGCAAACAAAACGTCAGCGCCTCACCGCTGCTATTCATAAACTAAAACTACTAGGCAGGCCACTCTGCCACCCGGTCGTAGTGGTCATCTCAACTTTGCTGACTAACCTTGCACGCCTCCTGTCGGGCTCAAAACCTCATCCACACACTGCTGATTAAACGTCCCTTGCCAATTACTACTCACATGAAAATGTATCCTCGGTGAAGTAAAATTTTCTACAAATATGTAAAACATCAAATAGAAAGTAAGTTAATTTATATTTCTCGAGATTAAACAGTACTTTTTTGTTGTTTTTGGTCATCAGTCTACTGACTGGTTTGTTGCGGCCCGCCATGAATTCCTTTCCTGTGCTAACCTCTTCATCTCAGAGTAGCACTTGCAACCTACGTCCTCAATTATTTGCTTGACGTATTCCAATCTCTGTCTTCCTCTACAGTTTTTGCCCTCTACAGCTCCCTCTAGTACCATGGAAGTCATTCCCTCATGTCTTAGCAGATGTCCTATCATCCTGTCCCTTCTCCTTATCAGTGTTTTCCACATATTCCTTTCCTCTCCGATTCTGCATAGAACCTCCTCATTCCTTACCTTATCAGTCCACCTAATTTTCAACATTCGTCTATAGCACCACATCTCAAATGCCTCGATTCTCTTGTGTTCCGGTTTTGCCACAGTCCATGTTTCACTACCATAGAATGCTGTACTCCAGACGTACATCGTCAGAAATTTCTTCCTCAAATTAAGGCCGGTATTTGATATTAGTAGACTTCTCTTGGCCAGAAATGCCTTTTTTGCCATAGCGAGTCTGCTTTTGATGTCCTCCTTGCTCCGTCCGTCATTGGTTATTTTACTGCGTAGGTAGCAGAATTCCTTAACTTCATTGACTTCGTGACCATCAATCCTGATGTTAAGTTTCTCACTGTTCTCATTTCTACAACTCCTCATTACCTTCGTCTTTCTCCGATTTACTCTCGAACCATACTGTGTACTCATTAGACTGTTCATTCCGTTCAGCAGATCATCTAATTCTTCTTCACTTTCACTCAGGATAGCAATGTCATCAGCGAATCGTATCATTGATATCCTTTCACCTTGTATTTTAATTCCACTCCTGAACCTTTCGTTTATTTCCATCATTGCTTCCTCTATGTAGAGATTGAAGAGTAGGGGCGAAAGGCTACAGCCTTGTCTTACACCCTTCTTAAGGTATACACAAAATCTTTCATTTATGCAAAAGTCACTATATATCTCTGTAAGCCTTCTTTGTGTATTTAGGAATTAAAAATATAAAATTGTTACTTTTAAAAGAAATTATGAGGCAGTATATGGAAATAAAAAGTTAGAACTGTTAATAAATATGAAATCTTCATAAAAGTGAAAGGAAATCTTGCCAGTGTATAGAATCGGGCCAGAGATTTCACACTTAAAAACGCATTGCGCTACATTTTTTTGTATTATTGTAATTTTTTTCACTGTATTATACGCTACAGTTTGAAGTAGTTTCCTTTGCTCATTTATGGTGCATAGTTGTCGGAGAGAAAGCAGGGAGAGGTGATGTAGATGGCTTCGTCGCACGAATTCTCAGTGGTGGCGTCTGCTACGTGCGGCGAGCTGCGCCACAGCTCCTACGGAAGTCCGGGCCTGTGCGTCCGTGTCTGCACTGCGGCAGTAGATGATTGCGCTGGAGCTGGACCCTGGGGGAGCTGCATAAAAGCCCCGCGGGCGACGGCCGGTCGGTAGTTTACCCGGCGGCGAGGCACCAGCGCAGCAGATAATGTGGCGGCCTGCGTAGCCAGTACCAGCACCTCAGGACGCAGCTTCACCTCAGCTGCCTTCCTGCGTAGCGGACTCCCGCCTTCACATCTCTGAATATACTAATGGAACAAAAATGGTTTGTACTTAACCTCGGTCCAAAGCCTTCCAATCTTCACACGCGCATTTTTGGGCATTTTTATTTATTTTACTTATTTATTAACTTTTTTGAGATTCTCGTCGTACAGTGATTTCTACGCACTGACCTTCAAATCGAGTATCCTGTCCGAAGGTGCAAATCAGATGTGCTGTAGACGCGTAGAAGCTTCTCAGAAATTGTTTTCGCCTTCAGTGTAGAGACTGCTTGACGCATCGTCTCTGGCTGAGGCAGTGATTTTTATTTTAGTGACGAGATTACGTCCATTAAGAGACAGTTAATGTTACTCTTCGTCGAGGGCCCATTTGGACAGTATCGAGGGACCAGAAGAGGGACTATGGTATAATGTGGTTTCTTTCAGGAGGGAGAGAGAGAGAGAGAGAGAGAGAGAGATAGATAGAAAGAAAGTGTAAATTTATATTTGTAACAAGTTTGTTTGCGCGGCCATCCTCCGCAGCAAGCACAGAAATAATTGTTTTGTAAATAAAACCACCATTTCTTGCTGAAACTTAATTTATTTTTCCCAGACGCGATTTCAGTGGGATCCATAACGATATAGTTTTGTTATTTTTAGATTATCAAACAGTTCACGTGGCGTCTTCTATGTAATTAAATAATTACTTACAGTTTGCTGTGATCCGCGCTTCCTCTCATCTGGTCTGGATTACACTCCCAAAGAGGATTAATATAATAATACCACCCAATATAATAATAATAGCACTCAACATTTTTTCATTTACTTATTCATGACCTCCTCCACAGAACATTAAAACCAATAGTCAAATCCGCTGACGCCAAAGCTTTCAGGCACTCTCTAACAGCTATTACATTCATATTCAACACTCTACAGTCCCAACCACCAACCCCTCCCCCACCCCCACCCCTCACACACATACGCACTACAAAAAAACAAGGAAAAGATCACCATAACGTCACCCCCCCCCAACCCTCCCCACACACACAAACGCACACACACTATAAAAAAAAGAAATAAGAAAAAACCATATGCACTCTCTTGAGCTCACTCTCTTTCATATAGACACACACACACACACACACACACACACACACACACACACACACACACACACAGAGAGAGAGAGAGAGAGAGAGAGAGAGAGAGAGAGAGAGAGAGAGAGAAACATCATGAACAGAAGTTGGTTTTGAACATAATGAAGTTACAATATTTACGTTGATAAAAGCACACTGTTCGAACAAATAACTATATGTCGTAGCAAAAGAATAATACTACACCACAAAAAAGAATGAGAAATATGGTGAACAGCGTGAAAAGGTTCGGAATACAGAATTGTGCTTATGTTTCGAAAATAAAGTGGTAGTGCGACCTCCAGACCCGATGAGAGGTAACGCAGATCACAGAAAACTGTAAGTAATTACTTAATTATGTAAGAAAAACGAAATATTACCTGTCTGATAACCAAAAAATAACAAAGCTGTATCGTTATAGATCCCACTGAAGATGCGTTAGTGTAAGAAAAAGGCGAAATGCGTGTGGGAGAAATAAATTAAATTCCAGCAAGAAAACGCGGTTACAAAATAAGTATTTATATTTGTAAATCTTTCTGTTTACATGTAGCTTGGGTCAATACATAAAACGAATTTTTTTGAAGAATCCCATATTTTTATTGCCTATTTGTACTAGGCTGCAGACTGAAAGCCTCCGTATAAGCCATGTCGAAGTTCACACTGAATGTGTCAACGTTGCAACACTAAGGACTTCCTAAGTGTATGAATGGGTGATGCCTGGTCTTACGAACATGTCTGAAAGAACAGGCACGACGCATCCATATAATTGATTTGGCTCGATGGGCAACGAACCCACGTTCTTCAGTGAGGATGCACAATTACGTCTGACCTCCTGCGGTAATCTCAAAGTAGCGAGCATGGACAGCGACTGCAAACAGATCGTGCTAGTTGGGATAGTGGGTCGGCCTAGAGGCATGCCGAAATATTCCGCGCAGTTCCGTGTAGAGCAGTGTTTAACTCAGGTGCCTAGTAAGCAGAAGGTCCTAGGTTCGAATCCCGGTCCACACACATGTTCACTCGTCGCCGCTGACTCTGCATAAAGTCCCGATGCAGTTGACACCAACAGTCCCTTCCCTACCCTTCCACTTACTTCTACCCCCCCCCCCCCCCCCATTCACCTACAATTTACACATAAACTACCTAAATTACAAAAATGAGATCAAAATTTTTAAAAAAATATTTTATTGTCTCTTCCTTTACTACGTGGCACAGAAGTTTCAGTTACTGAATATTACTTTCTAGTTCCACTACCATGCTCTGCCAGTGTTATGTAATCACCATGCAGAGAATGTTTGTGTAATCAAGAAGGCGGTAGAATAGCATCACAGCGAGAGATTTTTTTATTCTTAGTTTTATGGTGAGCGTTTGCAAGTCATTGCAATGGAACAGAGTTTACGAAAGTTTTGTGTAGATCTACATTTACAGTCTTCAGTATTCCTCATTCCGCTAGAGTGTAATTTCTACACTTTAATAATCTTGGCAGACTACGATCGCTATAGAGGCTAGGATTTGATCCAGAAGCCTTCAGACGTTCGATATTGAAGGAAATCGATAACAGCAAGGTTGCTGCGGGTGATATTATTGCTACTCGGTTTGAAATTCAGATTAACAAGAGAAGCAAAGGGAGAAGACTGCTTGCGGATGAAGAGGGGTATGCACTTGGTTTGCATGAGTTCACCCAAAGAAGGCAATGACTTATAACTGACGAACCTTTGACTCAGGTTTCCTGTAACTTACATTTTGGAATATTTATGCACGTTTTCCTCACAAACCACTGACGTTAGAGTACTTAAATCTATCATGCAACTAGTCAATAATGTATTGATACACTGTGTGGAAGTAATTTTCATTTAATAGAATAGTAATGCATTTATGTAAGAAAGAGGCCCTAAAATTAGGTGTGTCTTTTTTTCACAGATATTTGAAAGCTGTAAAAAACCAGCAAACGAAGTTATTAAAATTTTGTTATCGATATATCCGCAATAATAGTATATCAAATAATGTACAAAAATGCATCATTTTCGTTGTTAAAGATTTTATTTGAAAAAAGGAATATTCGTACACATCTGGTTGAAAAAGTTCAGTTGTTAATAATTAGGAACATATAACGTCAGCGAGCATTAAAACATATGTTTGTATGCAATGAAGACTTCTTACCAACTGTACCAAATTTAGTTACATTGACTTCAAAATGTAGGACATTATAATGCTTTTTTTCCTAACTATCGGTATTTCGCATACGTCTATCCTTGACTAAAGAGACAAATGTACCACAGAATACATATTTTACAAAACTGTTACAAAAATGATTTGAGTAAGGAACTGGGCATAATACCCAGCTCCGAAAATGTAGTACAGTGCGAAATCCTCTGCATTTTGCGTAATTCCAGATGTAGAATTAAAGAGCAGCCGGATGTGTTTGTAGGAAATATCCCTTGGTTTGTCTAGAAATTCACAAATCATCAATAGTTGCTGCTGGACCACTGCGTCAGACATTTTGTTCCCTAATCAAATTTAGACACGTCCTTTGGACGTCATTTCAGGCTAATGAACAGGCTAGGGAAGGGATGGCACGCGGATTCTTCGAATAAGACTTGCACGTTCTTTTCCAGGTGCGGTTCAGAAATAATGCATTTTGGCAAGTGCACAACCTCGCCTTTCTAAGAGTTCTTAGCGTAGCAGTTGCTATTGGTAATGCCTTCAGTAGGTAAGATTACGGGCTGAAACTACTGTCCTTTAAGTCGCTCGACAATGGAAGCTTTCAAACTGCGATCACTAGTGTACTTACCATCAAATATATAGGCATCGATGGTTTATTGCTGATGTCACTGGACAGCATACGATGGCCTTACCTGCGGAAAATCTAGAAGGGCTGCAAATCGCCGAAACACTCCCTTGGGGTACGCCAGATGCAAATTCGATTTCATTATATGGAACCTTACCAGTTACTGCGTAACTGTGCGATGTTAAGCAGGATAGCCTGCAACAGGTAGCACAGTTGACTGATATTCCATATACACACAGTTTAATTAGTAGACTTTTCTGCTGACCGGAATTATTAGAGAAAACTAGAAATATCAAATCAGCTTGAAATTCACTGTCAGTAACATTCATTACTTCGTGCAAACTGAGATAAAATTGAGTTCGGCAAGATCGATATATTTTTTCAATCTACGCTTGATGCGATTTCAAAACCCATTTTTCCTCGAGGTTACCTATGGTTTGGGTACAGTGCAGGCTCTTTGTTTTAACTTGAGACAGATAAATATCTCGAAAACGACTCTTCGTGAAAAATAGAAAGAACTCCAACAGGAAAGTTAACATTAGTAAAGAGGATATTTGACTCTGTTGCAACTAGTCGGCTCCTAAGCACTCCTGCTGCGTGGGGTGGCGAGTTTGGGCTGAGCAAGCGTTGGGAATTTGGATGGGCGCTGATAACCGCGCAGTTGAGCGCCCCACAAACCAAACATCATCGTCATCATCTTCCTGCGTGGGCGTAGTCAACTTTGTATTTTCAAGTGAGAACCGTCCAATTTCGTTGAATATTCGTATTGTACGCAAAAAATGCTCGGTTTACCATTTTTCCTATTCGTGGCCGATGGCGTCTAAATCACAAATATCAAATGT
This sequence comes from Schistocerca nitens, assembly GCF_023898315.1. Lineage (NCBI taxonomy): Eukaryota > Metazoa > Arthropoda > Insecta > Orthoptera > Acrididae > Schistocerca > Schistocerca nitens. Next base: position 131,254,730 of record NC_064617.1, on the reverse strand, counting down.
GTCACCGCGCGACTGCTACGGTCGCAGGTTCGAATCCTGCCTCGGGCATGGATGTGTGTGATGTCCTTAGGTTAGTTAGGTTTAACTAGTTCTAAGTTCTAGGGGACTAATGACCTCAGCAGTTGAGTCCCATAGTGCTCAGAGCCATTTGAACCATTTGAACCATCAAATGTGTCTCTTTTTACAATTAGGAACCGACGCATTTGATTTCACATTTCATTTAGTGTGTTAATGTAAACCATTGGGTCCGGCACATTATTTCGCAAGAGCAAAAGAAGCATTTAACCGCGTTTATAGTGGTCGCTGAATTGTCAGAGGTGATCCGGGAGAGCATCCGACCTTACGTCACCGGATTTTTTCTTGAGGGCTAATCTGAAAGACAAATTATATGCAGAAGTACCAACTAAATACTCGACAGATCACGACAGAACGGATGAGAAATGCTTGCGCAAACACTTCACTAGTCATACTTTTGTGTACGTGCATCCCATGCACAAATTAAAAATGTATCGATATTGAATGTCACCAGTTTGAACATTTGTTGTCAATTACAATTATGGAGAGAGGCAAGGTGACTCACCGAAATCAGGTACCTCAATGGTGAGAAGCAAGGAGCTCACATATATCAAGCCTCCTGATGGGAACAGAAAACTATCACATCCACGTAGCCAGAGATTGAAACAGCTAAGCACACTTTCCTATACATCAAAATTATCGATACTACATACCGAACATAAATATCATCCATTACTTCACAAGCCGGCCGAAGTGGCCGTGCGGTTCTAGGCGCTGCAGTTTGGAACCGCGAGACCGCTACGGTCGCAGGTTCGAATCCTACCTCCGGCATGGATGTGTGTCATGTCCTTAGGTTAGTTAGGTTTAATTAGTTCTAAGCTCTAGGGGACTAATGACCTCAGAAGTTGAGTCCCATAGTGCTCAGAGCCATTTGAAACATTACATCACAAGTGTTTACATTTACACTATAAATGTAGAATTAAATGCGTCGGTCCGTAATCGCAAAAACAGGCAACACGTGATATTTGTCGATTACAGCGCAACCTACCACGAACGGAAGACAGTTGTTTGATAAACATTGTATATTTTTTGGCATTGAAACGGAATATGTAATAAAATTGGTGTTCCCATTCCAGAATACAAAGCTGGCCTCACTTATGCAGAAGAAGTGGTTAGAAGGTTGCCAGGTGTAGCACCGAGAAGTTTTTTCCCGTCCAGTGCATTGTTTTCGAGATCTTTAGTCGTCTCGAGTTAGAAAGCTCCCTGTATCCACTGAAGAACAAAAGCATTATTGCCGTGCTCATTTTCGCACATTTGTAACGCAGTACAACATCTGTCATGCGCGACAGGGATGGGATAAGTCCTTGGTAGGTTTCTGGAGGTATCTGGCACTAGGTGCCTGCGAACAGCTCACGCAAACGCCGAGAATTGCTGCCCTGTGATTAATGAGCGCGGAGCTGTTGTCCAGTGGAGTCCTAGATCTGTTCTGTGGTACAGATCAGTCAGATTTGGCCACCAATACATCGTCGGTACATTATCATGATCCTCAAACTACTGCATCATAGTTTTGGCCTTGTGACAAGCACAGTTATCGTGTTGGAATATGCATCGCAGTTTAGAGTGACGTCAAGCATGAACGGATGGAGGTCGTCTATAACTACGTTCACATGGTCTACAGCTGCCATGATACTTTTTATTACCATCACTGGTCCCATAGAAGCCCAGATGAATGTCCCTTCAATGGCAGATGAAGACCAACTGCAAATATGGCTCTAAAATTGCGCCACTTCTCTTACAATAGAAGCCATAAATGGACTTGAATTTCACATTTCCCTTCTAATGCAATTCAGAAATCACACAAAAACTACTCTAATTGTCTTCGAATGCATGATGATATGCAAATAAAGTGAACAAAACATGTTTTCTAGCGCTCTCTCTGCCATAAGTAGAAAGCAGTGTCAAGTGATGAATGGTCAGCTGCACCACTATCAACTTGCAGAATGGACACAGCTTTATGTTTTCTACTAGACTTGCTTTGATGTGCCGTCATCCCTGCCGACAAGGAAGGTGCTACATTGCTCGCAGCATGTATCCATATATATTCCCTTTTTTTTTTTTTTTTTTTTTTTGCATCGCATATAAGTATTATGCAATTGTGGAGTGCGAGGGATTTTAGAGGATCAGTTGTTGAAATGGCACTATGACTCAATGGTTTATCAAATTGGCTCTGAGCACTATGGGACTCAACTGCTGTGGTCATCAGTCCCCTAGAACTTAGAACTACTTAAACCTAACTAACCTAAGGACATCACACACATCCATGCCCGAGGCAGGAGTCGAACCTGCGACCGTTGCAGTCGTACGGTTTTATCAAATCGACTGGTAACACACTGGCTGATGACAAAATTCTTTATCATTTTATTTTATGTCTGAATGTTAAATTACTAATTACGAAATTCAACACTTTGAATTCTACAGGTATGCTCTCTACATTCCGTGCTGAGGGCAGCTTTGCTGTCGCTCTAATGCTGGCCTGATGCCGCCCTTTGTTCTGAGAGACACCATTCAGGCGGCTATGAACTACTTATCATCCAATCTTAAGAAAACTGTTGGGTGACGAAATGTGATTTTTGGATATTTTACAATCTGATATCTTCGATCGATAAAAGACATAGTTACTAAGCTGCTTCAAATTAAGTAAAGTCACTGTACAAAATTGCACAGTTTGCAGAGGTAAACGAGCGCTGCATATACTTTGCGTATGGTTGATTTTAACCCAAACATTTCTGTATACGAAACGTAGACAAGATATCTAAATTTTATTTAAAACTGAGATCAGAAAGACATCTCATTTTCTTCTCGAGATAATGTTATACCCATCAGACAGGCGCGCAACGTGCCTATTTCTGTCTCTGTGGAGTGGGAATGATGTGGTCATAATAGTCGTCAAATTTCATAAACGGTGTAAGATATCGCAAATGAAAGCACGTAGAGAGGCAAGTATATTTCATGATGAATACTCGAAACTTCATTTGCCGAGATTTGGAAGTAGTTCAGCCATGCTGCAATCGTATATGACGCTATACTTGGGGCAACATTGGCAACACGTAGCGTTAGTCTGATGTGGAGCCCCACGTTCAACAACGTGAACGCTGAGGTGTCGCTGACAGAGAGACAGAGAAAAAAGTAATAAAAGTTTACTAAAGTTTATTGATCAAGGAAAGAAACGTCCGGTTCGACAATAACAACAAAATCTTAGTTACAGTGTCTCCCAGCTACGAAGACTTGACAGTATAGTCGTTCCAGATTCTGACAAAGCAACGCGATTGGGACCTTCATAGACAAGTACACTTGTATGGATACTGATCTAAGCTCGATGAAGCTGTCCTAAATAACAGTAGCATCAGAACACGAAAGTCTATCCTGGTTACAGTCTGATTGCACTAAGGGAAACAACGACAAATTCTGAATACAGCCGCGTCCGTCCGTACGATGGTCTTTGAGAGCCTCCTATCACAATGGGGTGAGTAGCACCGGCCCGGAGGCTAGAAGAACCTCTCGAAGCTGGAGGAACTGTCTTGTGCAGCACTGGTACAATCTTTATTTCTTGGTCACGTGTGTTGCAGACCCGAGTAGGTCCCTTGGAAGCGGCGGCCTCTAATAGCGCTGATACCGCGTCTGGTGTCCGTCCGTTAGTGCGACCGGGCGACTCCATGACGCTGAGGCCAGCGGGGGCTATCTAGGCTACACGCGTGCCTCAAGTGCCCGAAGGGTTGCCGATCGCTTTTGCGAAGACCTCTGGTATAGCAACCTGTGTACATGGAAAAATGTATGCGCCAGCATTGTACTACGGCGCCAGAGCTGCCACAGGTCAGCACCTGCCCTGCTTTATAAATAAATAGCCTCCAACCTATGTGATGATGGGGGGGGAAGGGGTTACTCTCCATCACCCACTTTTCTGTAGATGTTCACAACAGTAGCACAGGAACAGCTGATCAGCTTCAATTTTACTGATAGTTTCCAGACGTCAGTCTAAAAAGATCTACCCGTTGTCTAAGTCGTTTAATTCATCGGATTTCCTCATTTTCTGTTTATACCGTCGCTAGACTTATTCCCCATCCATATATCATCCAGTTCAATGCCGATGTTACCGTATCATGTGCTCCCAACCCGACCACTTGGTATTCAGTCTTGCCATTGGCCTTGGTCATAATCTCTAGTATGATCAGTGTACGTCACAAAATCCTACAACAAATCGATGTTAATGAAATGAGTCCATAATTTTGTGGAATGTTTCTGTTCCCTTGTTTTTGTGTACACAGCTCTCCAGTCCTATGATACGGATGCACCGTCGGGCGAGCGTTCTATATGTTGCAAAAAATGGCGCTCTAATGCGCCGTAGACGTTCTCCTCCTTTCGAAGTACTAATATCTTTCAGGCATGAGCTACAAGCAAAACACACATTTTCTAACACACAAGAGGCAGCACTTCTGGTTCTACGTTAATAACGATGCAGTGCTTGCCGGCCGCGGTGGTCTCGCGGTTCTAGGCGCGCAGTCCGGAACCGTGTGACTGCTACGGTCGCAGGTTCGAATCCTGATGCAGTGCTTGATATGTTCTCAAATGTTATCGGCATTTCTCTCTGGATATTCCAGTTTACAGAAACGTTTGTGCGTGGTGCGTCAGGTTTCCATACCTTCATGTCTAAATCTGAGTGTGTGGCTAGACAGAGTCGAGAAGCATCTCAGTCCAGACAAATAGTAGATCGGTCTCAATTGTGTAGGAGCAGCCGTGGAGTTCTTGTAGTGTAGAGATGCGTCAGTGATATCACAGCATGTAACTGTCTTTTCTTTCCAAAAATATTTTATAGATGGTCTGTCTGTCAGTATAAGATTTGTAACTTGAAGTTATACTACTTTTTTAAAAAATAATTTTTCGTTCCTCGCTACTGTTTAGAGTTATAAATGGATTCACCTCCGGAAAATTTATTTTAAAAGGGTCACAAAATTGTCTGGAAAAATATTTGGACATCTTAAAGGTTAACTTCAGTTATAGTAAAGATCACAAAATGTCTTCAATACAATATTTGTTTTCTTTGCACAATTCATAACCTATTCCTGCATTTAAGTACACGTCGATTAGCTTCATCGTCTACACATAACAAGTTAGGTTACCAACCTCTGATGAAACTGTGCGATTTGTAATTCACGGTTTCTAAAAGGAATGCCCATGTGTAAGTAAATCGATTTGTTTATAACCCCTTATTTCCTCTTCAACAGCGTAATTTGTTCTTATAATCCCTCACAACATCGATCCTGTGTGAAGTCCGCAGCTCGTGGTCGTGCGGTAGCGTTCTCGCTTCCCGCGCCCGGGTTCCCGGGTTCGATTCCCGGCGGAGTCAGGGATGTTCTCTGCTTCGTGATGACTGGGTGTTGTATGACGTCCTAAGGTTAGTTAGGTTTAAGTAGTTCTAAGTTCTAGGGGATTGATGACCATAGATGTTAAGTCCCATAGTGCTCAGAGCCATTTCAACCATTTTGATCCTGTATGAAAGGTCTCACCGCACGTTGAACAACAGCTCAGTCTGGACCAAAAAGAGGCAAAGGAAGGTATCGGTCGGAGTGTTAACTGTCGCGGGACGAAAGTATTCTACATTCCTACATAGTCTCTTCTTAGGTTAATGAAAACTTCCATCGCTTTTCCAGTGACTATATTCTATTCTTGACGTGCCATTCTGGAAAGTCTGCTAAGACCACGTTTACAGCTGATGTAGCCTCTTCATTCAGTTCGAAAGTTTTCCGCTCAAAATATCATTTTATGTGGGAACAAATGTATGTCAGAAGGTGGCCATTTTACAGGCTGAATGCCTTGTTGAACAAAATTTATAAATATATTCCATTACGACAAGTTACATTAAAAAATTCTTCATAATTTCTTACTGAATAGGATCAGAAAAGAAGGGAATAAAAACATGAGACAATGTAAGGGTGAGTTTTGAAATGGACTTTCATGCCTACGAATTTAACAATACAAAAGAGAAATGTAAAATGTGTATCCAGTTTCCACAGGAAAGCATATAACTCTGTTGACAGAACATGTCTGTTTCAAACACAGGAGAAGTGTTTTATAAATAAGAAAACATAAATATGTTTCAGCATATAGCAAGAAGTACAATTACTAAACTATAGAAGAAAGTACCAGAAGCTTCCAGTGTGATTACACGTTTTCGACACCACGATGGTGAGTTTCTGATTCAGTTGCAATGAATACTGCTACTAATTATGCGAAAAAGAGGAAAACTAGAATCCCAAGAATCTTGCAATAAATCACACTGAAGTTGATTTTTCTATTTTTCCTCCAGGTGAAACGACGGTTACAAAACATGCACATTGAATGAAAAGTCCAACGTAAGAAAATCAAATCCTCAAATATCGGCCGTAAATTCTAAAAATGTTTTAAGAATATAATAATCCTTCATATTTGTTAAACATAATTTGAGGCTCAGTTAACACAATCAGTAACCCAGATTGTACATGATGGGGTTTGGTGTAAGAGAGCTGCGAGTGGTCTGTTACTAAATCAAATATACAACAGTAGCAGACCTTTGAGTGTTCAAGAAAATAGGTCCTTTGTTTTCCTTTTGAAAACAAATCCGCCAATTGCCTGGCCTAATTTATGAACCTTATGGAAACAAACTGGCCACTTACTCTCTTATCAGATGTGTTAAACGCGTGCCTTACCTTTCTCGTACTTATTATAATTTATGTCCTAGAATGACCATCAAAGGTTCCCCTCCACCCCTCCCCCAGTACTCTAGACCAAACGCCTCCAAAAATTTTAGATTAAGGGGCACACTAGCTCTGCCACTAAGTACCAAGGGCCTATGGTCTGTTAAAGTTTGCTTGAGGCCTGATTCCCTAGTGTTGCTCGAATTCCTCAGTACAATTGGAAGTTTTGTGATCCTTACCACTGCTGCCAATCTTTACGAGCTGACTCTGATCTTGGCCTTAATTTCATTTCATAAAATTAGCTACAATTAAATACCACTCGTGAAGGTCGTTGTAACTCGCTAGTGGTTACCTCTTCATTCCCTTCTATCACCGCTGGCGTGGCTCCAGAAATGTTGTATAGACTATACTGTACTATGTCAACATACCATAGTGTTGAATTACGCGCAGATTTTCGTTTCAGGACTAGATTGAAATATGTACGGGACAGGGTGCGTTGGTGGACTCCATTGCCAAATTTCCGTCAATTAATTGACAAGGTGATAGCCGGTACATGCACTGCGCTTTACGTATTGTTCTGAATACTTCCATTAATGCTGATGATATAATAGCGACGTCTTGTGGATGTACAGAAGTTAGGTGCAGTAATAGAGCACCATCTTCCGGGCAGCGGTAACATGTGCGATCTGAAACGCAAAATATGGTGGGATTAGTATGTTTCATGACTACAGTTTCTTAGTGAAATATTTAATTTAATGAAAATTGCCTTAAAGACAAGTCCTGTGCAATTCCTTATTCACAACCCTTGTCGTTAATACTTTTAATTAGTATCATTTTGATTTTTAGTAAATTCCTTTTGTGTGGGTTTGTGTAAATGCCTAAAGGAAACGGAAGGTGCACAGTGACTGTAGGAATTTTAAAGAGCAATGAGGACGGGAATATTTCGTGACTCAGCTAAGTACTAAATCAGCGTCTATAATTTACAATGGAACGATATCAATTATCAAAGAATGCTATGTATAATCAGTACAAGATAATCATTTTCAGAGTTATTCCAAATTAGCCGGATGCCAACGGTTAGAAATATATGCGACTTTGAAATGCGGTCTGAAAACTCAGAAAATATTGTTTAGGAAAGTAAATTCTGAACAAGCAGCAGCAAGTTGTGCTAGTTTTCGATCGGCTCAGCAATAGATTACATGGGAAGCCAATTACTGACAGCGAATTACTGATGGTAGCAATAAATGTGTGAAAAAATAAAAGGGTCGTTGCTCTCGTGCCAAAAGTGGTAGAAAATGACGGTGGATTTGTAAATATTCAGGGAACCTCATATAATTATAATCTGGCCACAAGGTAGAAACAACTTCTTATTCCACACATTTTGTTTGATTTATAGGCATAGAAAATTTTAAGCTGTACAGTGTTATTTTTCTTACTGTGCAAGATTCATTTCTAGTTCGTAATTAACACTTGTTAAGTGAAATAGTTTATTCTGTAGGAATTCATGTAGGATTATTCAATGCGTTCCACTCTGAAAAAAAAAAACAGGCACTCAAACAGATTTGTAAAACAGAACTGTAATGTTTTGTTTATAGTACAAAAGTTCTATTTTAGAAGAAAGTTTTCTAAAGATATTTATTTATGTCAGTGCTTAAGAATTTGTCAAAAAAGAGACACAGAAAAATCGTGAATAAAACTCGTTGCGTGCATAACTACTGCCCTTTGGACATCTTCAATGAATCCGAGTTAGATAATGATAGTATTCATAAACAGTAGCTGCAAACGAAAAGGTTACATGCACCGGCGAAAAAGAGATCTCGCAATATCGTTGCAGAGAATTTGCAACATCATCGAGGAAGCCCAAGCAGTGGTACGGGTGACAACAATTGCGGAATGTGGTCTTTGAAATGGTTATTAAAGACTGAAAAATACCACTTAACAGACTCTTTATGTGGAACATCATTTATTAAGCAGTTCAGTTTCTTACATTTTCTTCTATTCTTTTGAGGAATCATTCGTTAAGGGATATGCTCGATAAGCAAGGCTCGTCCGTAACAAAACTAAACTTTTGCTGGACGGATACAATGCATGCCTGACCCCTTAACGCGGACCGGCGTACGTGGGTGGGTGTTGACCCACAGGCTGTGATTTGAAGGCCCCTTAATCTAGACTAACGGGTGATGTATAAAAATGGTTCAAATGGCTCTGAGCACTATGGGACGCAACTGCTGTGGTCATAAGTCCCCTAGAACTACTTAAACCTAACTAACCTAAGGACAGCACACAACACCCAGCCATCACGAGGCAGAGAAAATCCCTGACCCCGCCGGGAATCGAACCCGGGAACCCGGGCGTGGGAAGCGAGAACGCTACCGCACGACCACGAGATGCGGGCGGTGATGTATAAATGACAGAATACTGAAAGGGGTATTGTCCTGTTGGTTGGAACAGGAAACTACCTCAAGGACTATACACTTAGCTATAAACTGACGTGACAACTGTCATGGGCTAGAGCTAATCACAGATGGCGATGGTATCGCATAAACAAGGTATAACACGTCAGTGCATTGGCACAGCTGTCGTCTGAACTCATGTGATTTATGTGAAAATATTTTCAAATGTTTCAAATGGCTCTGAGCACTATAGGACTTAACATCTATGGTCATCAGTCCCCTAGAACTTAGAACTACTTAAACCTAACTAACCTAAGGACAGCAGCAACATCCGAAAATATTTTCGACGTGACTATTGTCACAAGACGAAGTTAACAGACTTTGAATTCGGGATAGTATAGTTTGAGCGAGATGCATGGGACATTCCACTTTGGAAATCATTAGCGAATCACTCCACTTCAAGTACCATAATGCCAAGAGGTTGCCGAGAATAACAAATTTCAGTCGTTACCTTTTACCACGGCCAACACAGCAGCCAACGGCCTTCATTTAACGAGTGAGAGCAGAGAAGTTTCCGTGATTTTCTCCGTGCTGAGAGACAAGCAACACTGCGTGAAACAGCCTCAGATACATACGTGAGACGTACGACGAACGTATCCGTTAGGGCAGTCAGGCGAAATGTGGCGTTAATGAGCTACGGCAGCAGGCGACCGACGCGAGTACCTTTGCTAACAGCACATCATCTGCAGTTCCCCCCCTGGGCTTGCGGCCATATTGGTTGGACCTTAGAAGGTTAGGAAACAGTGGCTTCGTCAGACAGGTCCAGAATTCAACTGGTAAGAGCTGATGGTAGGATTCCAGTGTGCTGCAGATCCCACGAAGTCATGGACCCAAATTATCAACAAGGGCTGTGCAAGCTTGTGGTGACCCCATAACGAACTGGGCTGTGTTTACATTGAGTGGGCTGGATACTCTGCTCCAGTTGAACGGATCAATGACTGGAAATTGTTATGTTAGGCTAGTTAGAGACCATTTTCAACAAATCATGGTCTTCATCTTCCCAAACGTATCACCAGTCCTCAGTTGTTAGTGACTGCTTTGCGTACTGCGTACTGAACAGTTCAAACGAATGATTTGGCTACTCAGATCGCCCAACATGAATCCCATCGAACATTTAAGGGACATAATCTGGAAGTCACTAAGTGCACGGCACCCTGCACCTACAACGTGCTTAGATGAGGAAACTTTCTAAGCGAATTCTCATACACAAACAGCAGGTGACCGGCGTTGCCTGGTGAAACGTTGTTGAAATGCCTCGTGTTTGGAGGAGAAATGCGTACCATCACGTTTCCGACTTTGATAAAGGTCGGATTGTAGCCTATCGCGATTGCGGTTTATCGTATCGCGATATTTCTTTTCGCGTAGGTCGAGATCCAATGGCTGTTTGCAGAATATGGAATCGGTGGGTTCAGGAGGGTTATACGGAACGCTGTGCTGGATCCTACCGGCCTCGTATCACTATCAGCCGAGATGACAGGCGTCTTATCCGCATGGCCGTAATGGATCGTGCAGACAGGTCTCGATCCCTGAGTCAACAGATGGGGACGTTTGCAAGGCAACGACTATCTGCACGAACAGTTCGACGACGTTTGCAGCAGCATGGACTATTACCTCAGAGACCATGGCTGCGGTTACCCTTGACGCTGCATCACAGACAGGAGCGCCTGCGATGGTGTACTCAACGACGAACCTGGGTGCACGAATGGCGAAACGTCATTTCTTTTGGATGAACCCAGGTTCTGTTTACAGCATCATGATGGTCGCATCCGTGTTTGGCGACATCACGGTGAAAGCAAATTGTAAGCATATATTCGTCGTCGCCATACCGGCGTATCACCCGGCGTGATGGTATGGGGTGCCATTGGTTACACGTCTCGGTTCGCATTGACGGCACTCTGAACAGCGGACGTTACATTTAAGATGTGTTACGACCAGTGGCTCTACCCTTCACTCGATCGCTGCGAAACCCTACATTTCAGCAGGATAATGCACGATTGCATGTTGCAGTTCCTGTACGGGCCTTTCTGGATACAGAAAATGTTCAACTGCTGACCTGCCCAGCATATTCTCCAGATCTCTCACCAATTGAAAACGTCTGGTCAATGGTGGCCTAGCTACTGGCTCGACACAATACGCCAGTAGCTACTCTTGATGAACTGTTGTATTGTGTTGAAGCTGCATGGGCAGCTGTACCTGTACACGCCATTCAAGCTCCGTTTGATTCAATGCCCAGGCGTATCAAGGCTGTTATTACGGCCAGAGGTGGTTGTTCTGGGTACTGATTTCTCAGGATCTATGCACCCAAATTGCGTGAATATGTAATCACATGTAAGTTCTAGCGTAATATATTTGTCCAATGAATACCAGTTTATCATCTGAGTTTCTTTTTGGTGTAGCAATTTTAATGGCCGGTAGTGTACTTGTCACTGAACTGTTCATAATAACTCACTCTCATCCCTGCCTTCCTACATGAATCCTACTCCGTTCTACCATTTTCTGCTGCTGTTTATATTATCTTTTACTCCAGTTGTGGTATTCGCGTGCAGATTCCAACCTTTCCGCAAGTGAAGAGCAATCAGAATGGCTACTTGAACCAGGCGCCTGGAGTGGAGGCCTATATGGAGCTACGTTCGCTGAACGGTTGTGGACAAAACAATGTTTGTAGGCCATTGGATATCTGGGCAGTCAGTTGCTCAAGAGTTGCACGTTTGTTTGTAGATCTATTCGCCCGTTGACATCTTCGCAGCCGTAGATTACCCTGTCATATCATTTATGGCCCGTAGTGCACCATAGTTGACTCGCCACCCGTTTCGGATAGCGTCATTTTGCCATGTAGGATATACTGTATTTTAACCAAGGCGGCGCGTGAGCTGTTTAAAGACTGAGCCATTGCGGAACTGCTTCTGCCCTTGGCCCGAAAGCCAATGATTATCCCCTTTTGGACGTAAGATGAATCACTCCGTTTTTGCAATACGGCAACGCTTGCACTGTTATCCGTGTCCCGCAACACACTTTATATACGCTCCATTGCTGACGCTGCCACCTGTCGCCTATTGGTGGTTACTGGACGTTGACGTCGAATAGAAGTGGTGGTCACATAAATGTGACTGGAAGCTGTCAATCTTAAAACATGTTTAGAAATGACAAGAGGACGTTCAAAAATTGCAGAAGGGCTTGAGACTCTGCAAGATTCCACCTGAATTGCATCGGGGTCAGACAGAGGTTTCTAAAGTAGGTACTGGTTTCTGAGACGCAGCCGAGAACAATGTAGACAGAGATGACGATTTAGTAAGGATGAAGAGCAGCAAGAAAATTTATAGCATCATCCACAACAGTCAGTGCATAATGAAATAGAACGATGAAGTACTGAAAAATGACGACATGGGTTTGAAGTTTTCTGAGGCTGTGGATACTGTGATAATGAATACCACAATACGACGTTTCCAAAAAGGATAACCACAGAAAGTGGGCGGACATACTTAAGTACACGGAAGCTTACTGCGGAGAGGTCTTGGGTAACAGAAAAAAATACTTCAACTGATAGACGAAACAAAAAAGTACAAAAATGTTCAGAAAAAGATAGGAATACTGCAAAATAAGTCACTCAGGAATGAAATAAATAAGAAGCACGGGGTAGAAAAGGTGAAGCAGACGCTGGAAAAATAGAAAGAAACAGAAAAAAATAGTGGGCGGAAGGACTGGTTCAGCATATAGAGCAGTCAAAACCACCGCAGATGAAATTAAAAGCAAAGTTTTCAGCGTTAAAGGTGCAGGAGGTTTTCCAGTATTAAACTCAGAGGATAAAGCGCATTGGTAGAAAGAATGCCTTGGAAGCTTGTACGAGAGAAAGTTACTGATGACGTGGTAGACCAAGATATGGGAATGAATATGGAAGACGTAGGGAATTTAGTGTTACAGTCAGAGTGTAGTGGTCTTTGGAAGGCTTGCGATGAAAGAAGGTTGAAGGCATAGATAACACAGACAACACCGCTTACTACCTTGGAAAGTCACTAGGAGAAAAGACAAACAAAAGCTGTCAAATAGGTTTTAAGGATCAATGAGTCTGGAGACATAAGATTGGATTTTCTAGAAGATATCATTCACAAAATTCTGGTTACTGCAAAGGCGGGTCTGTGCGACAACTATCGCCTGAAACTCTCAGGGTAATAGGTGTAATCTATATGGGTAATATACAATACATATTACAACAAAGAGAAAAAAATGATAATGAATGCTGAAGAACGAAATGCTCGGATTAGAAAGGGCATAAGAAAGTAACGTAGTATTCTGCTCGTACTGATCACTCGACTACGTAATAAAGAAAATAAATCTTTAGGAGTTGTAGCAAAATTCTGGCAGATTAGCTTGAGATCCTCATTGAAACTGATAAAAAGTTATAAGATCTACTGGATGGAAAGAACAGTCTAAGAAGTGAAGGAATGTATTCTGAGGGTGAACCGAATAAAGACGATAGAAATGAGAAGTAGCTGAAATGAGATTAGCAATAAACTTAACAGAAAAATTAGGCAACGGGCTTGCCGCAGTGGATACACCGGTTCCCGTCAGATCACCGAAGTTAAGCGTTGTCGGGCTTGGCCGCCCCTTGGATGGGTGACCATCCGGGCCGCCATGCGCTGTTGGCATTTTTCGGGGTGCACTCAGCCTCGTGATGCCAATTGAGGAGCTACTCGACCGAATATTAGCGGCTCCGGTCAAAGAAAATCATCATAACGACCGGGAGAGTGGGGCTGACCACTCGCCCCTCCTATCTGCATCCTCAACTGAGGATGACACGGCGGTAGGATGGCACCGATGGGCCACTTGTGGCATGAAGACGGAGTGCTCTTTAACAGCAAAATTGGTGAAAACGACTTAGGTTAAGTAAAAGGAATTCAGATACGTTGTAAGGAAAATAACACATGGCGGGCAGCAAGGAGAACGAAAAAATCTGCCGACTAATACGGGCAAACAGAACCTTCGCAAATCTACTACTATCAAACAACGGTATAATGTGAGGAAGAAACTCCTGAGCGTCTACCACTGGAGCACTGCACTGTATGCCAGTGAATCATGGACTGTGAGAATACCAGAAAACAAGGGAATCCAAGTGTCTCAAATGTGGTGCTATAGTAGGAAGTTGAATATTTCGTGTCCTACAAAATCGTTGAAAAGAGGAACACCTGTAAACCTTTGACAAGAAAAAGGAAAAGTTGATAGGATATCAGGGAATACCTCCCATGATACGTGAAGGAGCTATAGAGGGTAAATAATGCATGGTAATATGGAGATCCGATTATATTTACAGATAATTGAGGACGTGGAGCGCTGGTCTTACTCTGAGTTGAAGAGGTTGACACAGAGGAGAAATTCGTGGCGGGCTACATCAAAGCAGTTAGTGGCCGGATTCCCCTCTCCTAGAGCTGAATAAAAGAAAAAAATCAATGAAATGAAGATGACCAAGAAATGACCTCATGCGGCTAATGGAAGTTATAGGCGACGAGATTAACCCCTGTCTACCTGGGCAGGTCAAATAGACGGGATGGTGAACTGACTTGGCTATTGGTCTAGCAGGGACTCACTGCGGAGGCTCCAAGATCCTGGATGTCAACGTGAGCCCGCACTGTTCCAGAGATGACTCCAGGCCATATTTTACGTGTCTCCTCTTTGCGAGGGAAGGCCTTAAGGGCGACATTCGTTCTCCGGTTTAGGGTCCCCTTAACGTTACTGCCAGCAATAAAGACATTATGACCACACATCTCTGCGTTATTGACGTTTCATCGCACTTTAACAGCTCCGTTCCGGAAACATTATGCTACGCTCGTAACTTTTATTCGCTGGCGTTTCCATAAAAATAATCTACATTCCTTCCAACTGCATTTTCTTGACCAGTTTCTACGAAATATGTCTCAAGGTAACATTGAAAATATTGCACTGCAAATCAGTTGGAACATGTATGTCAGTATGTTCATTTAACTCCGCCATGAAGCGAATTACACTGCTGGATTGTAATTCTAATGCTGAATTATCATGCTTGATTTAATTTCTTCCGGTTACGCCTTACATTTTTAGTCCTGATTTTATTTGCACCGTTCATTTCTCGTCCATTCTTATATACGAAGTCGGTCTTTCCGCAGAAATAATTTATTTCCTCTCTCTAATTTCCGTTGTATCTTTTCATTTCATACCTTACCGTATATTCATAGTACAGTGAAGGAATACGTAGAATTCAGTACAATTTTAACTTATTGATTTCTTAAAAAAAATATGTAAATTTTTCCATTAAGGTAATGGAATCTTTCCTGTCTGCTTCCATGATGGTTTCTTCTTCGAAAGGGAGGGTGTATAAGATAAAGTTGAATAAATTATACTACACATATTTTGATGTTTCATTTCTGTTTTAAGTGTGGTACTCTTTGCATCCTAACGTCTACGGCAGTTATTGGTGGGAGGACGTAATTTCACTCTACAGAAGACTGCGTTCCTCCTAAAAGCTAGTTCCGCAGAAAAGCTAAATGGCCAACAGAGTTCCTATAGAGGCTAAATTAAACCTTTCTTTCCACAGTGTGCAAAAATATAGAAATGTTATTTAACGGAGGTTGACAAACTAGCACCACTTTCAATTTATATCGGTGTGTCATTTTTAATAGTTAGTATTTTCACCTTTAAGTATTTTCACGTAATTTGTATTGTTTCATTTAGAGTATGTGGTAGTCTAATTCATTTATAGTTGGCACTCTTTCACCGATTATTTCCCTACAGTTGTACAATGCTGTGACCGGAGGCTGGGAAGTCAAGACGCTCAGAAGGGCCTGTGATTTCTACTTTAAAATAATTTGCGTTTTCCCACGGAGTGTACCTATTACAGTGAGGCTGACGAGCCGATTGATTTCGGAGGTGTGGATGGGAGCAGAAAGAGCAGCTGAACGTAAATATATTTGCGCAGCTGAATGAAGGGGTGGAACGTTACAAGATCCCATTACCAAACAATGAAATCTGTCCTGAAATACCCCATTTGTTCCAAATTAATCAACACCGATCCGCTTGACGCAGTTACTTCGTTTTCTCTCCGCTCCCTCATCAACAGTTGTTAGTGGCTTCCCGTCGTTCCACAGGGTTTCATACTACAATTCGATGTTTTGTATGTATTATGAAAAAGATCATTTCTCTGTACCACCAGGTCACTATTATATCGCAGAAGTAGCAACATCAATGGTTATGATTACATTTTGGCCGGTGTGTAAAACTTAACTAACACAATTGTTCAGGAAACATATATATATATATATATATATATATATATATATATATATATATATATATATATATATATATATGATTACAACGTCTGCTAAATAAGTAAAATACTATATATGACGGTAGTATCTGTTCCAGAAAGGACAGTTACCGTGGATGACCATGCAGCTTTGCTAGAAATGAAATGATAATTAAATGAACACCCTAGCTGCAAGCAGGCGTTGATACACTTCATTGGGGACATGTTGAAAATGTATGCCCCGACCGGAACTCAAACCCGGGATCTCCTGCTTACATGGCAGACGCTCTATCCATCTGCTTGCAGCTAGGGTGTTCATTTAATTATCATTTCATTTCTAGCAAAGCTGCATGGTCATCCACGGTAACTGTTCTTTCTGGAACAGATACTACCGTCATATATAGTTAAAAATATGGGTTCCCGGCCTTTGATCTTCTTGTGCGAACGCACACGCTATGCCCGAACTCGTGCGGGACTTGGTAGATTAATCTGCCACGAGTAATGAGTATGATGGGCAAACATCTATTAGGCGCACTACGAATGTAGTGTTGTGGACATGTTGGGAATGTGGATCTCACGGGGAGCGTGCAAGGGATAAGTCCCTGCAGACTCACTATCCTCTGTGCCCGCGGTGGCTCAGATGGATAGTCTGCCATGTAAGCAGGAGATCGCGGGTCCGAGTCCCGGTCGGGGCACACATTTTCAACATGTCCCCAATGAAGTGTATCAACGCCTGCTTGCAGCTAGGGTGTTCATTTAATTATAATTTCAAGTAAAATACTGTTAAACGACAATTAACTGAAACCCTCAGCTGCCGACAGGTGTTGACATACCTTGATGGGGACAGCTGAAAGTGTATGCCCGATCGGGACTTGAACCCGGGATCTCTTGCTTATATGGCAGATGCTCTATCCATCTGAGCCACCGATCACACAGATGAATTGTATCTGTTCTTTCGAGAACAGTTACTATCTCCATATATAGTTAAATGGTCACCCAGCCATTGACCTTCGTCTGTACGAATGCGCACAGGTTGCCCGAACTCTTACGGGAATCGTCATTTTAGTGGGTGCGAGTAATGAGTGGGTGGGCAAAGTATCTATTAGGAACATTACGTATGTAGATTGTGGACAGTTGGGAATGTGGGCCTCAGGTGAAGTGTGCTATGGATAAGTCCCTGCAGTCGCGCTATTCATCTGTGTACTCGCTGGCTCAGATGTATAGAGCGTCTGCCATGTAAGCAGGGAATCCCGCGTTCCAGTCCCGGTTTGGGCACACATTTTCAGCTGTCCACATCAAGGTATGTCAACCACACCTGTCGGCAGCTGAGGGTTTCAGTTAATTAGTTTTTATTCTAGAGAAGCTGCATGGTCATCGATGGTATCTGTTCTTTCTAGAACAGTTACTATCTTCATACAAAATATTGTTGATATTAACTCTTTCCCGAACTAGTAACATGTTTACTTCTTCCACCTCTGGCGTCACCTTTGCATCCTTACCGTTGGGAGGCTTAGAAACCACTTCTGATCCAGTTGTCGAGGTCGATACAAGATTTACAACTCAACGTCCGCTGACGGTGAGTTACCGCATTCATTCAGTTTCGCATTCACTTCTCATAGAAAAATACTTAACCAAATCAAATAAATATGCAGGAAAAATGAAGCTGAAGTCCTTCCCTAAGCAACAAAGCTGAGGCTAGCTGTCGGCTATCAAGTAATAACAATATTGAAATTTACCGTCTGCTTGCGTGAAGTATCGATTCATCCTCGTCCTCTTAGCCACACAGTCAGTATAGATAGTTTCTCAGGTACCGCCGTATCTACCACGTACCACCCCAGCTTACAGTTCTCCGTTGAGAACTACTGTAAACATTATGGCAACCAATAACTTGCACATTATCGGGGAGATATCTTCCTCTTAGCGTGAGCATGTCTCGGCGAAAATAGACGGTGTAACTGCCAACGATATGGAGAACAGCATGTTTGTATTTCGAAGAGACGCGTCATTGAACAGGTGGGGTTATTAGGTGCTTCAGAGTCACATTAGGAGTTTCGATCTACTTGGTTTTTGAATTTTTTTTTAAATTTCTGAATACCATTTCATTTTTTAAAGTTCTGTAATTGTAAAACTATGGTACATTTTCAAAAAGAGTAAAAACTATCTGCCGGTTGTAGAAGTCAAAATGCAGCTTGTTAATGAGCGCATAGGAAACTACCTAGAAATATCAGTTAAAGTAGAATGAGATTTTCACTCTGCAGCGGAGTGTGCGCTGATATGAAACTCCCTGGAAGATTAAAACTGTGTGCCGGACCGAGATTCGAACTCGGGAGAGTTTGTGTAAAGTTTGGAAGGTAGGAGACGAGGTACTGGCAGAACTAAAGCTGTGAGGACGCGGCGTGATTCGTGCTTGGGTAGCTCAGTTGGTAGGGCACTTGCCCGTGAAAGGCAAATGTCCCGATTTCGAGTCTCGGTCCGGCACGCAGTTGTAGTCTGCCAGGAAGTTTCATCAGTTAAAGTAAGTTGCAATTAGAGTGGCAGCCGTTACTGTTGCGCAGTGACTGCGTTGAAATGAAACATTGTAACGGGAGTAAAACTGCAAAGAAAACGCATAGCATTGACGAAGTAACGGAGACGACTCAATCCCTTTAGCGGAGATAAGAACGACTTGAAAAAAAGGTATATAATAGGTAGAAGGTGTGTGGCGATTAAACAGAGGCAATTCAGGAGTATTATAAATGAGAGTAGCTTTATGAAAAATATTAGAGATGTTTTACGCAAATGAGATGAAGTCAACGATTTGTTTTGACGAGAAAGCAAGGTTACATCAGATAACCGAAGCAATGCAGACGTCATAAGAAAACTGGCAGGGTGGGCTCCTGGGGTAATAAAGGGAGGTAATAAACTTCTTTTCAGTAACAAAGTTGAAAAGTATAAAGGATAGGTTTTTCAGATAGAGAATCTCTTCAGCGGAAAGAAACATAACCGCAAAAAATTATCCGAATGCGACGGAAATCCATAGATATGATGTACATGTACAGAAAAACAAAATGATTAGTTTCAGAGAAATTGGATGATTTATTCAACAGAAATATCTAAACAAACTGAGCAAGTCAATAAACGTTGGTCTACCTCTCTACATCTATATCTACATGGTTACTCTGCAATTCGCACTTAAGTGCATGGTAGAGGGTTCGTCTTACCATTTTCATACTACTTCTCTACCACTGCACTCTCGAATTGCGCATGGGAAAAAGGAACACTTAAATCTTTCCGTTCGAGCTCTGATTTCTCTTATTTTATTATGATGATAATTTCTCCCTACGTAAGTGGGTGTCAACAAAATATTTACGCCTTCGGAAGAGAAAGTTGGTGATTGAAATTTCGCAAGGAAAACCGTCTTTGTTCCAGTGACTGCCACCCCCACTCGCGTACCATATCAGTGACACTCTAACCGCTATTGCGCGATAACACGAAACGAGCTGCCCTTCTTTCCACTTTTTCGATGTCCTCCGTCAATCCTACCTGGTAAGGATCCCATACCGAGCAGCAATATTCGGACAAGTGTAATGTAGGCTGTCTCTTTAGTGGGTTTGTCGCATCTTCTAAGTATTCTGCCAACAAAGCGGAGTCTTTGTTTCGGCTTCCCTACAGTATTATCTATGTGGTATTTCCAATTTAAGTTGCTCGTAATTGTAATTCCTAGGTATTGACAGCCCTTAGATCTGTGCGGTTTATCTTATACCCAAAATTTATCGGATTTCTTTTAGTACGCATGTGGATGACCTCTCACTTTTCTTTGTTTAGTGCTAACTGTCACTTTTCGCACCGTACAGAAATTCTCTCTAGATCATTTTGTAATTGGAATTGATCGTCTGATGACTTTACTAGACGGTAAATTACAGTGTCATCTGCAAACACGCTAAGGGCCGGCTCAGATCATCACCTAGATTATTTATATAAATCAGGAACAGCAGAAGGCCTATTCTGGTATGGATAGCTACGATGCCACAAGGTAGGTCCGCTCTGCTAGACACCGACGACAGCGCCCTCTAGTCAGTGCTGTCGAGGTCTACGAACTCCGGGACTGCTTCAGCTCATTTGATTAGGTGCAGCCAGCCAGGACACTTCGCTTTATCATCGCACCTACGTACTAAGTTATGTAATCGTTTATCACCTTGTTTTTGCATCAGTAAACCATTTTCTTGCAGTACCGACTTGTATTACCATTTCCCTTTCCTACCCAGGCGCCGCCTCTCAGGCGGAATACAAAGCCTATGACACTACTCTCGCCTTTACACAAGAAGGTCATTGATTGTTAGAGTTTTTGGAATGCCTCTTGATGGATATATTGATAAATTTGGTCCACGTAGCGCGTTATGTCGTCAAAATCCCGAGCTGGTTGGAGGTACCTGCCCATAATGCTCAAAACGTTCTCAAAATAGGAAAAATCCCGCGATCTTGTGGGAAAAGATATGATTCGGCAAGCAAGAAGACAAGCAGTAAAAATCTTGCCGTGTGCGGGGTGGGATTACATTGCTTCAATGTAAGCTCAAGATGGCTTGCCATAAAAGGCAATAAAACGAGACGCAGAATATCGTCGACGAACACGCTGTGCTGTAAGGGTCACGCAGCTGACAACGAAGGCGTCGTGGTATGGGAAGAAAAGACAGCCACGGCCATCGCTCCTGACTGCCGGATTGTACGGCAGGCGGCAGTCACACTAGTATCCCACCACCCGAGGCGTCTCCAGACATGTCTCCACTGGTCATTTTGGCTCAGTCCAAAGTGGAACTCATCACTGAAGGCAGTTCTACTCCACTCAATGATATTCCATTCCAAATATGTGTCCGAAGACGCCCTGGACAGTGGCAGGATACCATCTTGACTGTCGCCCGTCATACGACCGATGGCCTGGGGTGCCATTTCATTCAATAGCAGAACCCCTTTGGTTCAAGATTTTAAATATGACTGAAACAGCAACCGTTAAAATTCTTCACGGTAAATGATGACAGCCAAACAATTGCAGGATAAAGATTTATTAAAATCCTTGACCACGCTTTCGGTATATCTAAATATACCTTCATCAGAAGTAAAATACACTAAAATCACATGCTGTAGTGGAGATACATAAAACAATTATGCCAAAGGCGTCGTCAGTAGTTAAAACATCATCTCCATTTATAAAACATATTAATGGACGGAGTATCGATGCGAACACAGCATAGCATAAACTCTGTGGCAGAAAAAGCAAAGAGAAAGATTTGGTAGTGGCAAACTTCCCAATCGGCAAAGAAAATTAGCTGTGGTGGCATGCGTCTCGTTCAATCAAGAGGTGGCAGACATTGTCTGGTTCCTCCGTTCACAATATCCCACCAACTAAACTTTTAAAATTCGAACATTCGTTTTCCTTGGGCACGGGTCTGGAGGAAAGGATGAGCAGACAGACACCTTACCAAACTAGCTTTGCAAGCTAGCCTCAAAGACGTAAACCGAGCGGTCGTCTCTAGGCGCTGCTATAAGGTGACATCAAAAAAAGTGATCCTGTATTTACCAACATGCATACACTTCAAAGATCACTCAAATCTATAAATTCAAGCAGTCATTCGTGTTTAGGAAGGTGGATTAAGGTACATGAGATGATAAATATCAAGAATAATAGAAATGAGAATAATAATCAATCAAATGATTTCCACCATGTTCTTTCCCCAAATGTATGATAAAAAATCTTGAGAAAACTCATGCAGAGAACGGACACTGTACATAATCAATTTAATTACAATAGTCTGTGACAGGTGGAGTAACTGTCACCTTTCTCGTCATACAGATTAGAAAAATCATGGTGGATCCGTTATTACAATGAGATCACAAGGACAAGCGAATTTTTTCTTATTTATTCTTTCTTTATCCCATGTAATTAAGTGATGTGAATACAATTTTTCTGTTCAGCACGAAAAAAAAGTTTACTTACGTCTACGCTATGAAAAAATATTGTCAAGTATATAAACTTGCATAAGTAATCGGATGATTCATCCTCATTACTTACAAGACCAATTACGAATCATAAATCGTAGATTAAAAAATGGTTTAAATGGCTCTGAGCGCTATGCGACTTAACTGCTGAGGTCATCAGTCGCCTAAATCTTAGAACTAATTAAACCTAACTAACCTAAGGACATCACACACATCCATGCCCGAGACAGGATTCGAACCTGCGACCGTAGCGGTCGCTCGGCTCCAGACTGTAGCGCCTAGAACCGCACGCCCACTCAGAAAAGCAATTAGATGGTTAAATGAAACAGTAAAGACAACAGAAACTTCGGTAAAGAACTCCATAAGACATATAGAGAGAGGGCCCACAAAAAATAAATAAATAAATAAATAAATGCAAGACGTAGATATGAGCTTATGTTTAAGGTAACAATTTATCAAAAACAATACCATGTGTCACGAAGTGTTATCACTAGTCAAAGATACGTCAAACGAATACAGCTAATAACCGGGTACATGAAATAAGGACCTCATTTGGATAAAGTTCATTGAAAGAGTAAATTGTTAAATCAATGTCCCTTTCAGGGAACTAGAAACAAACAATAAAAAAACAGTAATACATGATGTGGTTCTCATTCAGACGAATTCAGATATCATCTTCACATGAATCATTGTCTTCTCCTGAAAAATAAATACAAAAACACATACCGAAACAAAACATTACACATTCACTTTTGATGGAATGTAGTCAATGTCCTAATTACTTTACTTCCAGTTAGGGAAACGGAAAAATCGTTCGTCATTATTTTTGTGACTCCTCATGGGGGAGTACTTTGAACGTGGATGCGATTTTAGCCGGATGGAGAAAGGGGAGGGAGGCATCTTAGTCATGTCTTTTACATAGTATGTTCCCTTAATTCCAGCAAAACGTCACCCCTAGGCCACCCAGTGTGGAGGTATCCACTGTCAGCTAGATAGTACATTCTTATATTAATTAATGCTTAATTATGAATTAATACTTGCAAGTCTTTTAAATCTGCATCCTACAATGGTCGAACCCTATCCTTTCACCAGAATAGTCCATAGCGAACGACCTTAACTCAGCTTCTAACTCGTGACTGCCATTACAAAGTTCATGTGTTAGTTATAAACCACCTGTCATCTGCATCGCCCTATATATAATAATGTCCAAGCGTTGCTTAACCAAGTCCCTGATCTCAGTTGAAATGAAGGTCTTGAAGTGTTAAGATTTAAAGGAAAATTATTTCCTACCTCGTACAACATGGTGGGTCCCTGTTGTCACATGTCATTCCAAGTCTTTGACTAAATGTTCATCCCATGCCACGACACAGGATTAGTAAGAATAATGCTCCTATAACTACTAATTACCTGCTCACCAGTTCACATTCTGGACGCAGTTAGTTCAGCAGGAATGCCCTCTTATGCAGGTAAGATGGATAAGGGGCGCTCGGCTTCTTGGAGACTAGTAGGATCGGTCCATGCAGGTACAGGTTAAATAGCATCATTGAGAGGCCATAACCCTGTCTTAAATCTCTACTACTACATGACTTTCATGTAACTACAGTCTGGTTATTATACAAGTTGTACATATGTTCTTAAACTTTTTAAAATCAAATGTTACAAATTGCTATAGATATGTGAAAGTTATTGCATTCGTCTTGAAGTCAGAGAATATTTTCCCAGTTTCCTGCTGAAAAAACTAAATTACGTAATTAAACGTTATTTACAAATATGTGGTGTGTGTGTGTGTGTGTGTGTGTGTGTGTGTGTGTGTGTGTGTGTGTGTGTGTGTGCCCTGCGTAGAGGACACACTGTAATCTGTGTGCCACAGTAATACAGCACTCTGATAGAGCATCGAAAACTAAGATTTGATACCCTTCTTGAATTGTAACCAATGGGCTTCAAAAATCTGTTTTAACTCCTTCACCAGCGTGTTGTCGTACTACGGTGACACGGATATCATTGTGTTTCAGAACTGCAGATATCTACCTGCGAACCAAGAATTATGCGACTGTGAATCTGTACCAATCGGAAAGATATTAATAAGCAATGCAGTCGCTTTGTACCTTTCCACGAAAACAATCTCTTGGTCGTTATGGTACGAAAATCTACTAAGTTGAAACTGCAAACAGCAGAGAGGTAACCACGCTTGCATTGAGATTTTCGCTGACGCACTCTTTTCGAGTGAAGAGTCCTGTATGAAACCCATTGGGATACGGTTTTCGAAGAGGCCAGGAAGGTGATTAAGGAGTGGAGCGACTGAGGATAGTTTGGCTGATATCTTTCCATTCTTTAATTTTTCTAACCCAAATTTCATTAAAAACAAAGTTTTCAGATCCTCCGCCAAGTTGAAACACTCGACGTCCTTGGAGTAAGCCGAATGCCAGGTGTGAGAATCCGCCAATCTCGACCAGTGCACAGCCGGTGGCAACGTAGGCGGTCACCCTTCACCTGCTGAGACTGTAGAATGTAAGGAAGAGGGAAGCGCTCTTACCAAAACAGAAATGAGTAAGCTACTTGATCTCACTTCACGCAATAGCCCTACTGACTGATGATACTTATAATTATCTCGTATTTTTGACCATAGTCCTAGGGTAGCATCTGAATGATATTTCCGCCATTTGACTGTACGAAATTCTTTATGTTACTTTCATGGTATTTTCCTTAGGCTATTATCAAATACAACTATGTTTGGTATAATTAGACTTTCTTAAGTCGTCGACAGGATCTATTAAACTGGCTGTCCCAGTGTGTACATGAGTACTAAATAACATATTTATTGTAATCTTATAGTTATCTACCCGTTGGGACAACCAGTTTAATATATCTTGACAATGAACTCATTTAATTTCTAATTATGCCGAACATTGCTGTTTCTGATAATGGTTTAAGGCCCATAACATGATAGTAACGTGAAGAATTTTGTACAGTCAAATGGCTAAAATATCATTCATACACTTAATATCACATCGAACCTTTGTTAAGTGAAGTCGTCGACAGGATCTATTATCCTGAAATTCTAAATGAGTTCCATTAAATAAAACTTCTGACCCATTAAACATCAAACGTGATATTGAAAGGATACAGTACTGCCCGACATTGAAAATAGGTACAACATACTTCATTATTTTTGTCAGAACAACACATTTTTTTTGCACAATAACTCAATTTCAATTAATACAGCGAAGCCGGATACCAGTGTGGGAAAGAATGACAATTTATTTATTTAATTGATCACATGTGCACCCCCACAAAATAAATCCCTACATCCAGTTTGGTGAGATCTGCGAAAAGAATGAATGTATGGTCGTCTGCTAACCGCAGATAGTGAATGTGAATATATGATCATCTTTGAGACGATCCTTTTGCCACCTTTGGTGGGGCCAGAGAGATGAAATTTACCTGAGCTTTGAGCGCCTGAAATGTGGCTGACCAATACGGTAGCAAGGTGCTCCCCCACTTCAGCAGAGGTGCGAGAGGACCTGAAGAACGGCCATGTTTCAGCACTCTACCGCTGGATCTTGTGCTGTCTTAGTTGTGCTTCATAAAAACAAAAGAGTGGAGACATGGTATGCATGTGGAATATTTAAGAGTAGTTTGAAATAATAATTTCTCTATTTCAGGAACTTTTGTGGGGTGAATTAAATGTCAGGCAGGTAATATTAATGGGATCGTAGTAATCTTCGGAAGTGACCAACGGTCACAATGAAACCACGTGTAGCAATAAGTTGAAATACTTCCGTGTGCTTAAGTTAAGCTGAATTACTAGCGTGTAATTACTACAATAAGTTGAAATATTTAAGAAATGGCGTGTGCCGGACTTGAAATTAGAGACGAGTACTTCCACGTGGTCAGTACTGTGTGAGTCTCAATCTGTGTATGAGACAAAGGATAAAGAGAAGTACTCGTCCATGGTATCAGTTGAGGACTCGCGTGTGTGATGAATATGTTCTTAATATTACTTTGCATGATATGATTCCGTGTGACGCTAGATTCAAACTCTGAGAGAGAAGCAAGGTGAGTCGGCCGTCTATCCAGCAACGCCACTTGGCTTGCGTTGCACAGGAAGACGTGCATATATCTCCAGAGTTCATAGTAGGAAAGTAGAATTACAAAGTGGGGCAGTATCGTGTGAAACTGGGATAAATACAAATTGAAGTGGGAAAGCTGAAAGTGATAGTGTTGTGACTATTTATTGTATTGTATTTCATGTTGTAGTGTGGTGTATGTCATGTAATTTAAGTATATGTGGTTTGCATGGGAGAGTAGCAAGGTAGTTTCAGAGGTAGTGGGTTATGCGTGTTCCTTTTGTACTGCTCGGTCTGGAATAAAGTTTCGTGATGATGATTGTGAGAGTCGAAGTGTGAGAAATAATAAAAGATCCACCATCCTGTCCAGAAAGTGCACTGTAGCGTTAAATAATTACGAGACCATAATATAGAGATTCACCAATGTAAAGCCATGCCCACTGGGCGGAATTTCTCATGTGTTATTGTTGTAGGTTATAGAATTTGTGTGTTTAGGTTATAGAATTTATCGGAATAAATAACATAGTGAAAAGAAAAAGATTGGTGGCCTTTTCCTTCGAATTGTATGTTGTCAAGATATCCAGCAATTATAATGTGTGCGCCACTCATATTCAGTGCGATGGCCACGTGTTGATAAAGCCGTTAAAAGAAAAAAAAAGAAAATGTGGTATTGCCAGTGCGTAGTGAACAGTCAGAGATCTGTAAATTACTGATAGTAAGATGCGTGTTTCAGTTGCGTATTATTCATACAGGAGGATAATTTGTAACTTAATTGTGAGTACGAGAGTTCATGTTACTCGATAAATAAGAATGAATCCACTCGCTTGGCAGACCACTCATCTTGCAGGCCTGACTGCTTGATGCCACAGTATGAGCAAGGCATGTGGCTGCCTCTCAATATAAACGTACGTAATGGCTCCAAAACTAACACTTACAGACAAGAGCTTTTGACACGTGGCCAGTTAATAATAAAACGTACATAATGTTAGTAAACAAAAAAGCGGCCGCTCTCTAAACTACTGCTATGTAGAGTGCTCACGTATTAACTGTATTGTTCTTAAAGTCATTTTCAACTATAGAAGTAGACACTTATCGCAAAAATATGACTGCATTAATTGACACTAGTCGCAGCTTAAATTAAGTTTTCAATTTAGAGCGTTTCTTCACGCTTTACAGCTAATCAGACCCTAGCCTGATCAACACTGACAGTAAATTCCAGAATAGCTCGCTAGCTTTAGACTATCACTAAAGAATTAAAACACTTCCCGCTGTAGTGCGTTGTAGATGAGAACCCCAGAGAGCCACTGAGAAAAGTGAGCGATCACGAGAACGAACTAACGTCCGTGCTTCCTAATGCACCCGTCCGTAAAATGTGCAGCACTGAAAAGTGTATCCAAATATCGCATTACACAACCAACAAGGATTTCATTCCTAAGAATCAGCTAAGACACACAACAGTAATCCTCAAGGCAAACACCAGGACATGTCGTCGACTTAATATAAATGCACTGTCGTGTGTTCACCACATAAGTAATATCAAAACTACCACGAGAATAGTGTCTCCTGTCTTAATTTAGTTGTTCAAGGTTTGGCACAAAACACGAGATATTCTAGTCATTCCTCTCTAATAACATTGGAGACGTTTTCTAGCCAATACACTCACCACTCGTATCATGCTGCTTACACCAGTGATGCCACAACGATCTGAATACAATATTTAATACAAGACACCATACAGACAAGCTATAAGCCACTGATCTTTTACATACTTGGACTTCCAAAATCGAAGACACATGTTTGCCTAATTACTGATCATATGTACAGTGGAACCACTCCCAATGGAGCTGTAATCGATTCCTGAATATGCGGTCCGTTGTAGAGAACGAACGCATACGCCAACCAAACTCGCTACAAATTTACTTTGGCAACAGCTTGTCGGTGCCTTTCGCAAAAAAAAACAAACGCCATCCTCGTGCTAATAGAACGTGACCGAGATTAGTCACAACTTGCGCATTTCAAAATGAAACCTTCCCCCGTCTGTTCTATATCTCTTTTGTTACGCAACCTTCAATTCTACAATGACCTATGAAATCTTCCCTTAGGATTTCTACCTCTTGCTTAGTAATAACTGTTGTGGTTGGCAGTAGAGACAACACCCCGTTACTAGAGGAGGCCGAAATGCACGCGTTTTAGCTCACGCAGGCTGGCATGAGGTCTGGAACAGGACAAGGAAATTAGAATTTAGAAAAACGGACGTAGCTGGTGGAATACTTAACTTTAATCCATTAATGATGAACGTCGATCTGGACGGTACATGATTCACAATATCAATAGTAACTGTTAATGGCGCCTTGCTAGGTCGAAGCAAATGACGTAGCTGAAGGATATGCTAAACTATCGTCTCGGCAAATGAGAACGTAAGTAAGCAGTGAACCATCGCTAGCAAAGTCGGCTGTACAACTGGGGCGAGTGCTAGGAAGTGTCTCTAGACCTGCCGTGTGGCGGCGCTCGGTCTGCAATCACTGATAGTGGCGACACGCTGGTCCGACGTATACCAACGGACCGCGGCCGATTTAAAGGCTACAGCCTAGCAAGTGTGGTGTCTGGCGGTGACACCACATTCCTCCCCGGCAAATCGGCGTACGGTTGTGGTATAAGGCTTCCGCCCAGCGTGGGGAGGACCCCATGTTGATGTATGCGACGAGGTGGGGAGCCTAACAACAGGCGAGGCTGTGCCATCCGCACCCTGCCATTCGGACAGCTGGGAGCTAGGAAACGCCTGAAAACCTGCTCCAGGGTACACACCAACATGCGGTGTATGCGCCCGTAGAGAGACAGGAGGGGCCAAAGGGGTCGACCTCCATCGGACCGGGGCACCCGACGGGCGAAGACGACACATGGTCCGGAGCGGGCAAGAGTTCCATGTCGGAGGAAAACTGGTCCGGGAAGCGATCGGCGGCGCGTGACCCAGGGAGGCGCCCGGCGGCTGCAGCGAAGCGTCCACTGGGGGCGCCGCCGGCGGGAGAGCAGGCGACGGCGGCGGCGCGTCGCCATGGGGCAAAATGGAAGGCAGCGTCGGTAACACCTGGGGATGAGGCGAGCCAGTAGATGGGTCCCCAGGGCGCTGACCGGACGGCACCGTCGCTGAAAGCAGACGGGGAGCGGCAGATCCCGTGCGACGACAGAGGCGCAGCTGAATGAGATTTTCACTCTGCAGCGGAGTGTGCGCTGATATGAAACTTCCTGGCAGATTAAAACTGTGTGCCCGACCGAGACTCGAACTCGGGACTTTTGCCTTTCGCGGGCTCGTTGGTAGAGCACTTGCCCGCGAAAGGCAAAGGTCCCGAGTTCGAGTCTCGGTCGGGCACACAGTTTTAATCTGCCAGGAAGTTTCATATCAGCGCACACTCCGCTGCAGAGTGAAAATCTCATTCTGGAAACATCCCCCAGGCTGTGGCTAAGCCATGTCTCCGCAATATCCTTTCTTTCAGGAGTGCTAGTTCTGCAAGGTTCGCAGCAGAGCTTCTGTAAAGTTTGGAAGGTAGGAGACGAGGTACTGGCAGAAGTAAAGCTGTGAGTACCGGGCGTGAGTCGTGCTTCGGTAGCTCAGTTGGTAGAGCACTTGCCCGCGAAAGGCAAAGGTCCCGAGTTCGAGTCTCGGTCGGGCACACAGTTTTAATCTGCCAGGAAGTTTCAGAGGCGCAGCTGATTGAGATGCCGACGCACCTCACCAGAGGCCCCCAAAACCAGATACATAGCGCGGCCGAGGCAGCGAAGAATGCGCCCTTCGAGCCAACGCCGTGAACCACGATAGTGGCGATAGTAGACAACGTCGCCTGGAGAAAAAGCAGCTGTCAGCCGCTGCACAGGAACCTGATGCGGCGGATGTAGCAAAGACATCAAGATTCGATGATGACGACCGTGGAGCAACTCAGCCGGCGAGCGACCATCTCGGGGCTGAGAGCGATACGAGGACAAAAAGAGCAATAACGCGTCCTCCCGAGAATGCGACTCTTTCAACTTCAACATCTGTGACTTGGAAGTCCTGACCAATCGTTCAGCGGCACCGTTTGACTGTGGCGAAAACGGCGCGGAGGTCAGATGTTGAATATCATTGGCCTTGCAGAATGACTGAAATTCTGCGGACATGAATTGCGGGCCATTGTCGGAAACAATAGTCTGTGGAAGACCTTCAATGCAAAAGATAACAGATAACGCTGGGATGGTGGCAGATGATGTCGTGGAAGACATCCGGACAACAAAAGGAAAATTACTGAATGAATCTACCACAACCAACCATCGAGCATTCCAGAATGGACCAGAAAAATCTATGTGTAAGCGTTGCCAAGGGGAAGTGGCTTTCGGCCATGCGAAGAATTTCCGCGGAAGTGCTGATTGTTGTTCGGCACACACCATGCAAGAAGAGCACATATTCGTAATCGCGGCATCGATTCCGAACCAAGTACAGTGCTGATGAGCAAGTTGTTTCGTTCTCATTATACCTCAATGTCCTTGGTGGAGGACTGTAACGAACGTAGGACCACGACCCTGTACTGATCATTATCAGAACGCAACAGCAAAATACAACGTCGAACAAAAAGTCTCTCCTTGTTAGCAAAAAATCGGCGAACCAACGAGTCCCCGATCCGTGACTTTGACAAGGGCCATTGCGTAGCAACAAAACGCAGAACGGTAGCAAGGACAGGGTCGGCAGCTGTGGCTGTAGCTACACGACGAAAACCAATCGGAAACGATTCGACCACGTCATCGGTTTCCGCATGAATGAAAATGCAAGCAAGTTCGGAGGAATCGAATGCCCTACCCTCAGCAACAGGCAAGCGGGACAACGCATAGGCGTTTCCATGCTTAGCAGTGGACCGATACAAGATATCGTAGCGGTACTGCGAGAGGAAAATAGACCAGCGAATGAATTTCTGCGCTGTACGCGGAGGTACAGGCTTGTTCGGATGAAAAAGCGATGTCAAAGGTTTGTAGTCTGTGATTATGGTAAAGTGACGACCATACAAAAAATCATGAAACTTTTTAACAGCAATTATGAGAGCCAATGCTTCTTTCTCGATCTGTGAATAATTTCTTTGCGCAGACGAGAGCAATTTGGACGCAAAGGCAATAGGGCGATCTTGCGATCCATCTTTGTGCGCAAGCACAGCACCGATCCCGAAATCAGATGCATCCACTGTCAACAAAAGGGGCTTCTGGTGATCGAATGGCGTAAGGCAGGTATTGGAAAGCAACGCCGATTTCAACTGGCGAAAGGCGCGTTCGCATTCCGTCGCCCAGACAAACGGAACACCTTTACGGCGTAAGCGATGAAGCGGAGCTGAAATGGAAGAGGCGTGTGGAACATTAAGGTGATAATAGTAGATTTTTCCCAGCACACTCTGTAGCTGAAACAATGCAGGGGCGGATGCACACCCGAATGGCAGTCGTTTGAATTGATACAACCCAAGATGCGTGTTAACCACCAAAACGCGCTGGGATTCTTCGTCCACCGGTATTTGCAAGTACGCATCTGCGAGGTCCAACTTCGAAAAACATTTACCCGGGCACAGTTTGTCAAAAAGATCTTCCATACAGGGTAAAGGAAAAGTTGCAATCACTAGTTGTGGATTCACTGTTGCCTTGAAGTCCACACAAAGTCTCAATTTTCCGGAAGGTTTTGGCAAAATTACTAAGGGTGATGCCCAGAGAGAAGCCTGCACACGTTCAATTACACCTTGTGATTCCAAATCGTGTAATGTTTTTGCGACCTCATCACGCAATGCGTGGGGAACATTGCGCGCTCTGAAAAATTTCGGTTGCGCGTTTACTCTCAGTTCCAAATATGCTTTACAGTTCTTAGCGCAACCAAGGCCCGGTGCAAAAATGTCTGCAAATTCTTCACATAGACGAGAAACACTGTCTGAAGGCACAGTCTGGTTCACTGATAGGACCTGATTTACTATAGACAAGTTAAACAACTGAAATAAAGCGAAACCAAACAAGTTCACTGCAGATGAAGAACGAAGGACGTAAAATGACCCAAGTTTTGTTTGTCCCTTGTGTGTTGCAAGAAGGCTGCACTGTCCTAACACAAGGATATTGACCTGAATAACTAGCTAACTTAACATTTGCGGCATGCAACAGAGATGTGCCCAGCTGTTTGTACGTGTCTTGATTGATCAGTGAAACTGCAGCTCCGGTATCAAGCTGGAATGCTATCACTTTGCAGTTAATGCCCGAGTCTACCAAAAGTTTATTGTCCTGCTGACGACAAGAGTGATTGTCTCGTGCAACGTGAACTGACACTGGTACAAAATCACTTGCGACTTGACGGGAGTTCCGGCGATGTCGACGCACACTATTTGTGGGACGAACACAGTCACTGTTAGAGAGAGTGGCACTGGGCGGAGTGGAATGAACTACATGAATTTCCACGGGCGAGCCTGAGTATTCTTGGTTAGATTCCGATTCCAGCACGAAGCAAAGGGCCTGGAATGGTTTTGAGCTTTCGATCTGAGCTTTTTCTGGCAAACACTCTGAACATGTCCTTTTTTATTACAATAAAAGCAAATAGCTTGGCGTGACGGGCAATTCTCACGCGAATGTCTAGTAGCGCACCGCGGGCACGATTTGAGCACTGCATTTGCTTGCCTGCGCGGCACACATGGCTGGGAGCCTGACGGCAGCGGCGCGACCGGGTGCGAGGGCTGTTTACTGCTCCGTGCAGCTCGCCCGGCGGGCCGGTTAACCTGACACACTGCTGGCGAAGTTTCAAATGATTCCTGATCAAAGTCAAATGTCTCCTGCCAATCCAATATGTCCATCACTTGCTGAATGGAGGGATTGACTAGTTTCAAAATCTGTTCCCTTATACGAACATCAGAAACGTTCTGTGCAATTGCATCACGTACCATAGTATCTGAATAAGGGAGTCCACATTGTCACTCAAAAGCACAATACCTAGAAGGCCTTGCAAGGTTGCAACCCACTCCCGATTAGTCTGACCTGCCGTACGTTTTGTATGAAAGAAGGTATACCTTTTCGCAACTACATTGACTGATTCTTGGAAATATGCATCTGATGCAGACAAAATTTCTTCGTAGGACAGAGTTGCTACGTCCTGTCAGTGAAATAATTTAACTATAACATGGTACGTTTGTACGCCGACCGATATTAAGAGATTAGGCTGCCGCTCGTTACCTTGAATTCTGTAGGCCACAAGATGGAATCCAAATTGTCGGGACCACTCCGTCCAGCTTTCCAGTGCAGCATCAAAAAGCCGAAAAGTTGGTGCAACAGCATGTTGTGGCTGCGTTAGTGGTGGTGCAGCGACTGCCGCATCGTTTGCATTGCACGTTGACACTGGACGAGCTGTCCAAGGGCATCCAGTAAGGCCTGCGTCTGCTGATTCTGTAAGCGATAAAATTCGGACAGTACATCTGGAGATTGTGGCAAAGCCATTACACAAGTAAATCAGGGCAATATCGATAAAAACACGGTTTTGCCTCGTCTCCAATGTTGTGGTTGGCAGGAGAGCCAACACTGTGTTACCAGATGAGGCCGAAATGCATGCGTTTTAGCTCACGCAGGCTGGCGTGAGTTCTGGGACAGGACACGGAAATTAGAATTTAGAAAAACGGATTTAGCTGGTGGAATATTTAACTTTATTCCATTAATGATGAACGTCGGTCTGGACGGTACGTGATTCACAATATCAGTAGTAACCGATAATGACGCCTTGCTAGGTCGAAACAAATCACGTAGCTGAAGGCTATGCTAAACTATCGTCTCGGCAAATGAGAACGTAAGTAGGCAGTGAACCATCGCTAGGAAAGTCGGCTGTACAACTGGGGCGAGTGCTAGGAAGTCTCTCTAGACCTGCCGTGTGGCGGCGCTCGGTCTACAATCACTGATGGTGGTGACACGCGGGTCCGACGTATACTACCGGACCACGGCCGATTTAAAGGCTACCACCTAGCAAGTGTGGTGTCTGCCGGTGACACCACAATAACAAATGAAATCTTCCCTTTGAAATTAATTCTCCTTCTCAATCTTGGCACACAAATTTAAATACTGCTTATTAAAAGTTGTTTTCTGATTATCTCGACGAAACATAGAATGTGTCGCCGTCGTGGCCCTCAGTCGTTACCTGCAATAACCCAAAACTGTTCCTTACATTTTTTATTGTTACTGGATCGCCATCTGACTGCTACATCGAACTGCGACATGAACATACTTACTCTGTTTTACTATACTCTATTAGCTGTTGGTGGGCTGTCATAATAAGTGGCTGTATATATTACCAAAACTGACGTTATTCTTTAATAGCCAAGCTGACGTTATTCTTTAATTAATTTGACTGAAGTTACGTAATTCATGGTTAATCTTTCTCTTGACAACAATAAAATTTTGCGATGTTTTACGTTGATGGTTTTTGAGATGGATTATAATCAGTAATGCAATATTGTTGGCAAAAATTAATTATATTCTGAATGAAACGATTTTACATACGTTCAAATGGGACTTAATTTTTACAATATTCTTACAACTAGCAATGCGCAAACATACCCTCAGTAGTCTTGAGTTTCTCAAAAAATTAATTCAATAATATTAGTTCCTCTTATGATAATAGTTAGCTGATGTCTCTGTACATCCGTTTATAATCTCTTATAAATCATAGCTGGTGGCTAGCAGGCACTCCGCTCCTCTCAACCTCTCGCTTCAGACCTGCTACCGACTCGCTTCACATCTTGCTTACTACTGACTTCCTACGAACGCTAAAGTGCGCTCTCTCCTGCCAACAACGCTTTCTGGTGCAGACAATCACTGCTACCATTACAGAATGTATCAATGCGCGGTCTTTCCCGCTCTTTTCTTAAAATGTATGCATACGCTGTCTCTCCTGCCCTTTTTAATATTATGTCAATATGAGGTCTCTGTTGCCAACAATACTTTGGTGCAGACACTCCCTGCTACCACAATTGTTTCCAACATGACAAATATTAATTATTCCTACTTAATTGTTTTAATAAAATACAAACATCTTTCGTAAATTGTGGTTTGACAATAGACAAAAATATACACTTCTTACATAACCCTCCACTGGGTTTCCTTAAAATTATCCTACATCGTTAAGTCATTTTGACTTGACATAAGGAGAAAATTTGATTATAGAAATATGTGTAGTGATAAGTAAGTCAATGATAGAATATTTCTTTCAACAAAGCACATACATATACTGTCATAAGAATTTGTTTTCCTAAGTCTGACAAAGAGAATACTCAAAAGAGTATACATCAAAATATAGAAATAATATGAGTCAGTAAGTTGGAAGTGTACTTCGGGTAGTAAAAGTTATTTATATATCTAATAGAAATGGATGGCAAAAAAATTAGAACATAGTTTATGTTTCATTAAGATTTTTTTTCTCTGGTAATATTGTCATTATTAGTACCATATTCAAGGGAAGGAAAAAAAAAAAGGAATGGTCCAAGCACTGGCAACTGTCTGTGAATGTGCTCAAAAGTCCGTTTCTTTCCCTCACATAGCACAACACCAGATTTTGCCATGTGATTCCGTCGTCTCTTTGATCCTTAGTTTTAGTATAACAAAACAGTAAGTTAACCGTCGAATTGCCTGAGTTCCCGCAGCTACATCAGGTACAAGTTACAACTCTAATTGTCCATTAGTAGTGATGGTGTGCATCTTTGTATGCTAGCACCTATTGACGTACATCATGACAGTGGTGTGCATCTTGGTATGCCGACACCTCACAGAAAACATCGCAGATTGAAGTAACGTGGTTTACTATTGACTTTGTTTGTGCTCCATAACCATGGGGATGTACAGGAATAGCTAGGTATAATCATTTTGTCAAAAGGTTCACGGATATGGTTGATACCATTATTACCAAATTTTACATCATCTCTTTCCTCTGTGCTCATAAACATTATTTATTTTACGTTTTAACGGACAAAATATGTCACCTTGTGTGACTGTAGAAAAAGTTTATAGTTTTAAACAATTACATAAAAGACACAAGTTCCATCTGTAGTGAATTCAGCCTACAGTACATATGACATTACGTGACAGTCAATAACATAAACAAATATTCCTGTGAGGGAATTTAGTAGTACATTTAGGCATCAACATTTTTAAAAAAAATAGACAAGTACCTTCATATAAACTCTGTCACTTTGTATGACTTTAGCAGATACATTTCCTCTAAATAAATCATAATCGGTTGCTGATAAAAATAATTACATAAAGACACCGTTATATTACTTCATAGGGTGTGAATTCACAGTTTTTTAAATATGAAAGTACATTTTGACAAACTATGCCACTTTCTGTGACTTCAGTATGTTCGGTAATGTGGTCGTCAGTTACGAGTCATATTGTCTATCGACTATATGTAATGTTTGAGTTGTGTAGCGCACGTCGTCATTGTTATTTAAGAGAAAACATTTGTATTTTACGCACAGTGCGAATCGGTATGCTGACATTTGGAGTGATCTGTTTTTCCTATGTATGTATCTGATGTAAAAGGTATCACGTTCAATGCAAAAAAAAAAAAAATCCAATAGCGAAGTACATTTAGCAAGCAATTTAATGTGGTTT
This sequence comes from Schistocerca nitens, assembly GCF_023898315.1. Taxonomy (NCBI): domain Eukaryota; kingdom Metazoa; phylum Arthropoda; class Insecta; order Orthoptera; family Acrididae; genus Schistocerca; species Schistocerca nitens. The sequence continues at coordinate 131,217,601 of NC_064617.1, read as the reverse complement.
CTCAATCCGTAGTGCTGCGTTGCGTTGTGTCACCTGTTACCAAAATAAACCATTGCTAAATTATATTCCTTACATACTAACATCTTGAATCTGCTCTCTCCTTTGTACCTCGTGTCACCTCTCTTCATAGCCTCTAATAAAATATTCACTGTTAATTGTCAGCGCATGGCATGACTTCAATATCTCTCTGCATTTCCTATAATAAAATATACATGGTTAATAATCGTCAGTGCACGGCATGACTTCATCATCTCTCTGCATCTGGAAAATCGCGTCAGCTCTCGGCATGACCTGTAAAGCATTTATCCATATTTCTCCATATTCAATACTTATATTATAATTAAAACTGCGTTTATTTTGGTGAACTATGACAAGAATGCTGCATGCATGGGTTTAAAGAACACATCTAGTTGCTACTACTATATGAAAATTATTTGTACGTGTTATACATTTACATTTAAAGTAGACCTGTTAATTGCTTCACTTACCTTACATAATGTGAAATAAATGTCCTGCAAGAACGCTTCTAAGACTGCTATTAATGTTCAGCGTATTTATCTACAGTCGAATCGAACTCCTGTAGATATAATATCCAACGGCCTAATCTATCATGCGTACGTTTTGCTGACAATAAAAACTGGATTGCTCGGTGATCGGTATATACTGTGGTGTGTCTTCCATATAGATAACGACGGAATCTCTTAAATACCCATACCACGCATACCGTCTCTAATTCTGTTACAGAATAATTGCGCTCTGCTGGAAAAAATATCCTGCTTGCAAACGCAATATGTTTAACGATTGTTTTATCTTCCTCCTCTACTTCTTCGAAAATATGTACTCCTAGCGCGGTAGTTGAATCATCTGTTGCAATGTAAAAGTTTTGTGTTGGGTCAAGATGTGATAACGAAGGTGCCCTTAGAAACGCTTCTTTCAAATTCTCGAATTCAGCTTCGTCTTCATTCCACGACCAAATTGTGTTTTTACTTGTGATCTGGTATAGCAAGGGTGTGTCTGATTCTTCATAATGAATGAATTTTCTAACATAATTAATAAGGCCTATAAAGCTCCGTAGTTCCTTCCTATTTGTTGGCACGTCGATATCTTTCAATGCTTCCAATTTGTCGGAGTCTGGTGCAATACTTGTTTGTGAAGTGATATGCCCTAGCAATTTTATTGAGGCTTTTCCAAATTCAGATTTATGGAGGTTTATAGTTACACCGTTCTGCTCGAATGTATTCAGTAATTGTTGAAGAGTGTGGTTGCGCTGTTCCCAGTTTTCTGCTGCGATTGGAATGTCATCTACATATGTAGTCATTTTGGTTTTAAGATCCTGTGGGAGAATTGTATTCATGCCTCGTATAAAAGCTGCAGACGAAATCGTTAATCCAAACGGAAGTTTACAAAATTGGTAACGTTCACCAAAGCAAAGGAATGGCGTATACTTTCGGCCATTTGGATGCAACTGGACTTGCCAAAATCCTCACTTGAGATCGAGGGTGGTATATATAGAGGGCCATGAAACTTTTGCAGTAACTCTTCTAACGACTGTGGTCGGTCAGTTTTTGTAATGATTATTTTATTAGCTTGACGTGAATCTAAAACTAAACGGAGCGATTCATCCCTCTTTTCAACGATGTGTTATGGATTTATATATTGGCTTGCTGCTGGTTCAATTATACCCTGATCAATTATTGCTCGTAACTCTTTCTTAACTGCTTCTGTGTGTATATGCGGGATTGGATAGTGTTTTTCTTTGAACGTCTTGTGTGGTTTCACCTGAAATTCGTACATAAATCTTGTCATCGTTCCTGGAATATTGTTAAAAACTGTTTTATGTTGCACAAGAATATTTTCTAATTCTGTGCGTTCTGTGTCGTCTTTTGCTATACTATCTCCAACCTTGCGTGTAATTGTCTCTAATACATTATACTCCTGTTCCTCTGCCATTTCGTTATTATGTGTATTCGTGTATAGTGTGAGATAACAATCGTTATCTTTAGAATCTGCAGTAATCTCAATCCTGTGCATATTTTGTTCTTCTGAGGATACTGTATTTTGAAATCTCACTACCACTTCACTGTCTTCCTTCTGTAACGTTAGGTATGACGATTTAAAGTCAATCTTTGCGTAGTACTGTACGAGAAAGTTCGTTCCTAATATTACATCAGTTGTTAAATGTGGAACTATCCAACAATTGCTGTGGAAAGTTTGCCCTGCAGAAACAAACGTTAATTGTGTCTGTCTTTTGACTTCAGTGCTTTTCCTGGAAATGCTCCCTTAACTTTAGTTTTGTTTAACGGGAATACTGAGTAATCATTATTGCTATTGCATCAGTTAAATGTGTCTTCGTTAATTGCGCTCATTGGTGAGCCTGAATCAATTATTGCTAAAATATTTTGTGACTTTAAATTTATCTGGAATATTGGGTTGAGTATAGTTTTCTGCATGATCGCTTTTTCGTGTAACAATGTTTCTTGCACGTCGTCGAATGTAATGGCATTCTCTATCGTTATCTTTTCTCTGTCCTTATCCATAGTGTCGTCATTTAGAGATTCATTACAGGCTATCTCTAGTCATAAATGCTTTCACATTTCATTTTCTGTCAGGGAGTGTTGTGTGTTTTCTATGAGCTGTACTGTTCTACCATTTTGATTATTAGCGGTAGGTGGCGGATGAAATCTTGTGTCTGGTACATTCATACGATGACTTGAAAGTTGTGCACTGTTTGAATTTCTATGAAAATTATCATTGTAGAATGTCCTTTGCGGTCGGTGTTCGCTTTCTCTCCATCTGTCCTTATAACTGTTGTTATACGATGAGGTATGCGCGTTTTTCTGAAAAGGCTGTCTTTGTTCGTTTTGTGTATTTTGCGGCTGACCCGTGTATTGCTTGCGCCTGTCCCATTTTCTGGGCGATGAGTCATGAGTTTGACCGGTTCGGCATTTCCTGTCGTATATGTGTTGTGTTATTTGGATGGCTTTGTTGCTGTCTTGAATTGTAATGTACATTGTTGTTATACTGCTGTTCATTAAATCCTTGTGTATATTCTCGATAAAAATTTTCATTTTCGCTGTAAAAGCGTTCATTACGATTGTGATTGCCAAATCATGTTTGCTCAAAATTAGCATTGTTTGTCTGGTTTGCGTTATGTCGTGAAAAGTTCTTATTAACAAACGTATAATCTGCCTGGTGTACCTCTAGCAATTGCAGGATATCTCTAAATGCGTACACACTGTCCTTTTGCTGGCCTGTTAATAATGACACTTTCAATGCTCTGGGAAGTTTTGAAATACACAGCTGTATTAATGCGGATTGACCGTATGGCTCATTGAGGTATTGGTTCTGTTCAACCATACCCTCGAAAAAATTGTGTGGTTGCTGGGAAAGTAGAATTATCGAAATTTGGCAGACTAATTAGCCGATCTTTAATGCTACTCTGTGTGGTATCTGACCAATATGCTGCTAGAAATGCTTCATGGAATGCTTCTACTGTAAAGCACTGTCTAGCAATTGGTCGAATTCTTCTCGCTGGTTTCCCTTCAAGAAAACTAATATTAAATTCAAGCTTATGTTGAACTGGCCATGATGGTGGGAGTGCCGCATTGAATTGTTGGATCCAGTCCAGTGAATGTATTTGCGTCCTGTCGTTTTTAAATGTTTTAAACTTTCTCACTGAAATGAAATGCTTGTGGTCGAAATCGTCACGTCTTTGTGTGTAATTATTTTCGTAATGTTGTGCATATTAATTTATGTGTCTTTCTGCCTGATTAAGATGTCTTACTCTCTGAAGTCTACCGACATTATAAGTATTCTGCATCTGAGGCATGTCTTAATTGTGTGTGTTCTGTTGGAATTGATTGTTTGCAGTTGTTTCATGTGTGTCACCAATCCTTTGCTGTAAAGAATTGATTTTCGGATGTGACAAATTATGACGTGATTCTAGGTCTGTGATTGTTTCTTGCACATTTGTAATATGTGTATCTTTACTATTAGAAATCAGTTGAACTGAGACTGGTGTAGTGTCATCTGATTTACTGTCATTCGTAGTATCTAACAGGTCTATTCTTTTAGTGAGTTCGTTGATCTTATCTGTCAATTCGTTTCGTAATTTATGATTACTTTTGGTTACTTTCTTAAAACCTGCTTTCAAATTTTCTGAGTCTTGATTGATTTCTATGTGTTCTATTTTGTCAGTTAGCGTCTGTTAATTTATGCCTAATAATCTGGATTTCAGTGTCTGTAGAAATATTCGCCTCAATTGTGTGTGATTGGATTTCGGTGAGCCTCTCTTGTATTTGAATATTTGTCTCCTTAACCATTTCTATATCTTCCGAAATCGAGTGTATGTGATTGTGCACGTAAATTTTTCCCTGACCAAACACTTTCTTTTTGTCGTCCTGTCGCTGTTTAGTAATTGTTTGTAATAGTTCTTTTTGTTCTTTATCCTGCGATCGCACCAGTTTGCAGTGACGTATCAAACAGTTTTCTGTGATTTTTAAACCATTCATCAATGTGAGCGTTTTGTTTAGAAAAGTTCTCTGTCATTGTTTCTCGTATGCTAACCGTGAATGCTTCTTGTTTTTCTGTTATTTCTTGAATCTTGGCGTGTAATTCTTGGTTTGATTGTGAACATTTTTCAGCGACTGCTTGAATTTCTACTTTGATTTCGTGTTTTAGATATTGGTACATTTTCTCTAATTTCTGATCTGTGTGTGTGCGTTTTGCCTTGATCTCGTTTTTTAGGTCTGCTGATTCTTGTGCCCTTCTGTTAGTTTTGATTCATGTCTTGTCTCATTTGTAGCAAAAATGCCATTTTGGATCCGTTTCGGATTGACCTCTGTGTGTATTTGTATTCATTGTTAATGAATCTGTGTTCATTTGAACATCCTCAGATGATTGTAATCATGTCACCTCTTCCGTTGTTTCGGAATTTTCTTCAATAAAACTGTGGTATCTGCTACGCAGATTGTGTAGCTGTGTACCGTTTGTCGCGCGTGATTAGCCGAGCGGTCTAAGGCGCTGCAGTCATGGAATGTGCGGCTGGTCCCGGTGGAGGTTCGAGTCCTCCCTCGGGCATGGGTGTATGTGTGTTTGTCCTTAGGATAATTTAGGTTAAGTAGTGTGTAAGCTTAGAGACTGATGAACTTAGCAGTTAAGTCCCATAAGACTTCACACACATTTGAACATTTTGTGTACCGTTTGGATCTGTTTCGGCACGTAATTGAGTCACATTGTATGACTGCATTATAGTGGTTTCGTTACTGAAACTATTATGTCTGCTTCGCCTAATTTGTGGCTATGTAGCGTCTGTTGCATTTAAAAACAAATTATTTTGCACTTGATTGTTCGTCAAAAGATTCCATATTATTACTACTCTCGAATCTCTGCTGACCTAACGTTTCACTATCGGGTATTTCACACGTATTATTTTGTCTATTCCTGAAATGAATTTCTCGTCAGTATTTTCTACACTTTTATCGCTATGAAAACGTGTAATTATTCTGCGGGACATTTTCTATAATCAACACACCCAACAAAATATATCACTGTTTAAAGCAGAATCAATAGAGCGAATACAATAGCCGATGGGCTGTGAAATGAAAGGTATACAGTTTAGTATAAACGTTGTGCCACTTAACACTAGCTTATTCATACAATTGTCAGAGTCAGTATATTCATTTTCACAGTAAATTCACTAAAGAATCTTAGTGATTGGATGTCGCCAAGTGAAACCTTCCCGTCTCCTCTATATCTCTTTTTTGTTACGCAACCTTCCCTTTTACAATAACCTACGAAACCTTCCCTTAGGATTTCTACCTCTTGCTTAGTAATAACAAATGAAATCTTCCCTTTGAAATTAATTCTCTGTCTCAATCTCCGCACACAAATTTAAATGCTGCTTATTAAAAGTTATTTTATGATTATTTCGGCGAAACATAGAACGTGTCGTCATCGTGGCCCTCAGTTGATACCTGCAATAACCGAAAACTGTTCCTTAACATTTTTACTGTAACTGGATCGCCATCTGGCTGCTACATCGAACTGCGACATGAATATACTTACTCTGTTTTACTATTCTCTATTAGCTGCTGGTGGGCTGTCATACTAAGTGGCTGTATTTATTACCAAATCTGACGTTATTCATTAATAGCAAAGCTGACGTTATTCATTAATAGCAAAGCTGACGTTATTCATTAATAGCAAAGCTGACGTTATTCTTTAATAGCAAAGCTGACGTTATTCTTTAATAGCAAAGCTGACGTTATTCTTTAATAGCAAAGCTGACGTTATTCTTTATTTAATTTGACTGAAGTTACGTAATTCATAGTTAAACTTTTTCTTGACAACAATAAAATTTTGCGATGTTTTACGTTGATGGTTTTTGAGATGGATTATAATCAGTAATGCAATACTGTTGGCAAAAATTAATTATATTCTGAATGAAACGATTTTACAAACTTTCAAATGGGACTTAATTTTTACAATAATCTTACAACTAGCAATGCGCAAATATACCCTCAGTAGTCTTGAGTTTCTCAAAAAATTAATTCAATAATATTAGTTCCTCTTATGATAATAGTTAGCTAATATCTCTGTACATCCGTCTATAATCTCTTGTAAATCATGGCTGGCGGCTGGCAGGCACACCGCTCCTCTGAACCTCTCGCTTCAGACCTGCTACCGACTCGCTTCACATCTCGTTTACTACTGACTTCCTACGTACGCTAAAGTGCGGTCTCTCCTGCCAACAATGCTTTCTGGTGCAGACAGTCACTGCTACCATTAAAAAATGTATCAATGCGCGGTCTTTCCGCTCTTTTCTTAAAACGTATCCATACACTGTCTCTCCCGCCCTTTTTAAAATTATATCAATGTGCAGTCTCTCTTGCCAACAATACTTTGGTGCAGACATTCCCTGCAACCACAGTTATTTCCAACATGACAAATATTAATTATTCCTACTTAATCCTATTAATAAAATACAAACATCTTTCATAAATTGTGGTTTGACGATAGACAATAGAAATATACACGTCTTACAAATATAAGTTACGAAGCAAAATGAGAGTGGAGAGAAACAATTGAAAAACATTTTCACCCCAAAGCCCATACTTCCTAGGATCCAACACAATGCCGATTACTTTCTACATGACTGAACTCACTACGCCAAAGTCACAACCACAACTACGGAACTCGAATACAGGATTTCAATCGGACTGCGTACTTCAGGTCTCAGTGTGCAGCTGACAGTATTAAGTAGCGGGAATAAACTTTCGAGCAATAAACCTCCCAACTTTTCGGGCCATCTGACAATGGTAAATATAGTATTAGAAATGGCATGTCATGGTGGAATCCTAGCCAAGCGATCAAAAAGATTTCATTACGTGTGTTGCCAAACCTGGCGGCAGCACACATGCTCACTAGTGCAAAACGTGAGCCCAACGCGAAACTAAAAACTTTTCCTACACTCGGTTCGCACACCAAATACACACAACACGTATTCTTAATCACCAACAATGCACTTTTTGCTAAACCACTTCCAGTGGACTCAACACATTTCAGAACACGTGATTCGCGATACGTTAGGGACACAAACACATACTACATTCACTGCTAACCACAGAGACGTCAGCCTGCCTGTCCCTACAAGAAACAGCTCTTACTATAGCTGGCAGGAAGTAAGAATTCTATCCCATGCTTCCAACGTTCGATGAATGAGTAACCATGATCAAACAACAGGACCAAGAACTTGGGGCATTTCTGATGTACGGAAGAATACTAAACAGTACACGACTCCCCTGTATTACCCAAGATAGCAAAATGGAAAGGCTGTCTCAACAGCGCCTAAATAGATGACTTTACGCCTTGCCGACGCAACGAGCAAAACCTACCACAACAACCGTAAGAGGCGGACCCTACTGCTAGCTAGTTAGACAGTAGTACATGTCAAGCGAGAGTAAACGAAGTCTCTGGTCGACTCGGACATCCGTGCTGAACACGGAGGTGGCGGTATTTCAAAAACACCAAATGTCAGGACCATGCGACGTCGGTCTGTCACGTTTCCTACTCCTCATCTATAGATGGAGCTTCAGGATTACTCTGTTACTCGACTGGAAAGTCGAGTAGTCTTCTACAAAACAGGTTTGTTTTTATTAATCCACCATCCAACGCTAAGTCAATTAAAAGTTCTGACGCTCTCATCTCTAATGAATTATTCAAACGCCCGTTGCCACTTCAACAGTAATTGTGAATATTGAAAACGTTTCCAAGATTTTTCATATTTAATTCTGGATTACTGCTGCTGTTGGCTATACTCAGATACGAGGGTGGCGTGATACGTGTTGTGAATTTAAATGTAATGGCGGTATATTTTGTAAAGCAAGCTGTTGGTAAGCTACGTAATTACGTCTTTTTTGTTGATACTTTCAACAGAAAGACCGTGCAGGGAACTTAAGGAAAGCGTCCCACTCTTTCCGTAAAAGTTTACGTATATCACTGATATGTTATAATTAAAAAGCTTTTTTGAAAGTATTTCATATGTAGTCAATATAGAAAGAGGTGAGCGACGTTCATGAGGGCTCTGCATCAGAGCTCAATCGTCAAAGTTAATCAGTGGATAAATGATTTTTAAAAGTGTTCACATTCAAGTAGAAATCTGCTTACTTTCTAAGGGAAATGTAAATGAAGTCCTTGTTACGGTAATATAAGAGTATCATACTAGATTATTGAGTTTTTTGAGCTGGTAATACAGAAGTGCATATGTGTCAGACTACAAATACTTAAGCTGAGGAAACACGTCAGTCATAAGCCTCAGACAGTTCTAAGATTTTCCATGTCACTTATCGCTCCTTTAGAGCAATTACCTGTATGTATTAGAAATTCGAGATTTCACCGTGGTTTGGAGTGTACATTAAGCAGTAGACCTTCCTACATCCAAATTGCTAACTCACTTCAATAACTGATGGAAGATAGGGGCTTATGTGAGGACAGCGGCTAATAAAGCTATGCGGTTTTGAAGCTACCCTTAGGGATATGGGCGACTTTAATTTAGGCGCATCATATAAATATAAATATGTCAAGTTAGATTACACATATGTGAAACTCAGCGTGAGAGAACATTTCCAAATCGTACTTGAAGGTGATGGACCGTAAAGCGGACAGTTTTTTTAATATCGGAATATGACTGTGGATGAAATACGGAACCTTGTTCAAGCCAAAACCATAATGAGACCAAAGAATTGCTTCAGATAACACTGCATCAAACGAATAAAAAATATAGTCTTCACACAAGCGGAATGAAAGGCTGGTGGGGAGTGCTTAAGGAATTCCAGTGAAACAGTAAATGAAAGACGAATACTTAACACGTACCGTTACTTTACCTCTGGCACTGTTAATTGAATGAAGACGAAGCTACTACGAGTGTTCTTGTCCACAGGACACCTGGCATAGGTTGTTACGAATACAACTATCAAATAATTTCCCACCTACCTTCCTGAAATTACAGATTTGGACCCATGTGGCATTTCATTCTCGCTTGAGACACAAACACACATACACACACACACACAGCCATATTGCTTTCAGTAAAAAGGAAGTGAAACCTGGTGGTAGTCAAGGGAAGGGAAAGGCAGGATTCGGTTACTATGGTGGACGGGACCGTAATCAGTTCCCTTTTACAGTTACACACAATTTATTTTAAACCAGTAATTACAGACTCAACAATAAATAAAAGATACCATACGTTATTAATGAAGGAATAAACAACAGTGTAAATAATAATGTTTTCAGTGGGTTACAATTTAGAAAATCACCATTAAATACAGATACAACAGATAATGTTTTAAAAGCAAGCCACTGTGATCTGGGGAGAAGGCCTTACACGCCAAGAATGGCAATAAATTAATAATTGTTTAAAACTCAGTGCAACTTTCAAATTACAGGTATTGAAATATTAAAGGCAAGTCGCCACAAACATATCAGACGGCAGGAATGCCAGTAATAAATAAGGTTCTAAAGACTTAGTGCGTAAATACAACTACCAAATTAGAATTTTAAGGCAGGCGACCACAATTAATACTGAAGGCCATACACGCCAAGAATGGCAATACATTAAAAATTGTTTAAGAACTCGCTGCAATTTACAACTTACAGGTATTGAAACATTAAGGGAAGTCGCCACAAATACAGCAGAAGGCATCAGAAGCGAGCACTGGCAGTAAAGAAGGTTTTAAAGCCTACTGCTAAAATACAAATACCAAATTAGAATTTTAAGTCAAATGACCACAATTACAGCTGAAGGCCTTATACGCCTAGAAGGGCAATAATATAAAAAATTTGAAACCTGCTGTAAAATAGCAAATACAATAGCAAAAGTTAATTAAAATAACAAGCAACTGATCTAGACGGTGATCCAGGAATCGACCTTTGAGAAGGTCTTTCAACAAACACTTTCGAGAGCGATGAGATAGGCAGCGAAGAGTTGCATTCACTTCACAAGATGGTAACTCAGACTAGTGACAGTCTAACAAATGGCTAATGGTAATCTTGCTGAAGCTACCTCACGTCCGATAAACCAAATGCAACGATGGCACAATACGCCGAAGCCGGAACCGGCGGTATGCACTACGTCCAGAATCCTATGTTTAGAGCCCCCGAAACGAGAAAGGAATCATTACCACCAGAGGAATCACCATTCTGCTCACAGTCAAGAAACCTGTCAAAACTACACGCCTCACCGGATAGGAGCGGCAAGGGGCGAGGAAAGGTACACAGCCGTTACATACACTACCCCCCAGGGCAGGTAACTGGGGTTTTAGAGGACACCAGGCAAGAAAAATTACCGCTGGTTGAACATAATAAATTGTAATAAGTTGAACGCAGTAAATACTAATAAGTATTCGAGGAAAGCTAATCATATCCGCTTTCCCCAAGCACTCCACTAGCTGCTCTTCGACTCGGCGACATTACGAGCAGCAACACGAACCGAAGTCACTGGAGAATCGCCAGATGTCACAGTGGTGGAGGTTTCTCTACTTGGATTGAAACGCACTCGTCTTAAAGCTTGCTGGATCCGGTTTACGACGGGGTCGTGCACCCTCGTGACCACAGGCCTTCCGTCCGGCAGTCCATCCAACGGTCCCGGCGTGTTCTGGCACTGCGCGGACCTGGCTCCTCCTGAGTCCTCAACCGAACTGGCCCAGTCACACGACCCGGAAAAACAACGACGTCGCCCCAAAGATAGGGCAACAGTTAGTACATATCGATAACCGCCGCTGCTGCCACTAGCGGACAGGCAACGCTTGCGAAACCGAGTGGCGCCAGTCAACACGAGAAGAAGACAAACAACCGCAACCATGCCAACTAACGATAGCGTCTGACCTCCATCAGAGGGCGGAAACCTACAAACAGCACCAACGCGAGCCGCAGCACGGCTCAGGAATTATCCCTGATGAAGTGTTTCTAATAGAGTACATGTATTATTTGTAAATAATTTCTTGTATGAGAAGATACAATTGATAGAATCTATGTGAAGTAATGGTATTGACGTCAATGGGGATTGTGTTGAGACATATACGTCCAGGACTGTTTCAACAACAGCCGTAGGTTACAGAATGTTCTTTATTATTCGCTCGGATAGAGCATCATCAGGTTATGTTAAAATATCAGAAATTTTCTGCCAAAAAGCATCCTCCAAGAAGGCATGATACCGCATAAAACGTACTAAAAGGCAACCTCATGGAGCTGACGGCACGAATAGCAGCACAGAACATGAGGCCGCCTTTTACTACGTTTTATGTGGTATTTGCCTTCTTGACGGATGCTTTTTGGCGAAAATTTATTATTTCTTAACCTAACCTGATGATGCCCTAGCCGGGCAAAACCGGTCGTTCTTAAGTTAATAAAGAACATTCTGCACCCAACGACTGTTTTTTGAAACAGTAGGAATAGCAGGTTGTTGACCCATCACGCCAAGATGAAAGAATTTTTAAATATTCAGTATTGAAAGATTATATTATTTACCATTTTCCTACCAAAATCATGAACCCATCGTTGGTTGTGTCTCATGTTCCAAATGTCCACATACGTAGTAAAGAACAGAGTTAAGAGAAGAGTAATCATGAAATCAGTCATGACACCCAGAAAAACGTTGTAAAAGTTACCAATTTTTTTCAGAACAGTAGAGTATGTTTCATAACCTTGCCTTCCAGTATCAAACTTCTTAGTGATTAGCGAGGGAATTTGTGTGCTTGTATATCACCCACTAATATTTCTAAAAAGAGCTATGGTTGATTCTCCCTCTTTAGCTTTTCTTCAGAGTAAAATTTTATTTTCGTTGTTCACTCAGTAAGTTTTCTCGTATGAGGGTCGTTCTCTTTTAATACGAATATGTCTTCTGGATATAGTGGATGGAAACGAGAGCATTAAGATTAGCATAAAATAATAGCAGGGGGAAGTCCATTTCCTCAGCCATAAGACAGATGCTGTGAGCAGTTGGAGCAAACTCATGTTGTGGGCTTACAGATGGAACTGTAAATAAATTACTCGCAGCAGACGGGGAGTGAGCTTTCTGTTTCGGATGTTGCCCTCACTACGGACAAACTTTCTCCGGACGGCGGTGGGTGGACGCTGGCGTCATCCCCTTGTTTGTTACTGCCGCCACTGCCACCCTCATAAAACTGGAGCGCTCCCCGCCGGGAAAGTTTTAAATTACTTTATGAGCGTCACAAGTTGCATTTGCTCACCGAAACTCGATCAGGAAGTTCGCAAGTATATTAAACATCCGCTTTAATAACTATTCCATCTCGGGAAAATGAAAACTGGAAGACGTATTATAGGTCCGACGTAATCGCCAGCGAAAAACTAAAGGAAAAGCTAGACTGCGCCATTTTTATAGTTTGTTTCAATTACACTCCTGGAAATTGAAATAAGAACACCGTGAATTCATTGTCCCAGGAAGGGGAAACTTTATTGACATATTCCTGGGGTCAGATACATGATCACACTGACAGAACCACAGGCACATAGACACAGGCAACAGAGCATGCACAATGTCGGCACTAGTACAGTGTATATCCACCTTTCGCAGCAATGCAGGCTGCTATTCTCCCATGGAGACGATCGTAGAGATGCTGGATGTAGTCCTGTGGAACGGCTTGCCATGCCATTTCCACCTGGCGCCTCAGTTGGACCAGCGTTCGTGCTGGACGTGCAGACCGCGTGAGACGACGCTTCATCCAGTCCCAAACATGCTCAATGGGGGACAGATCCGGAGATCTTGCTGGCCAGGGTAGTTGACTTACACCTTCTAGAGCACGTTGGGTGGCACGGGATACATGCGGACGTGCATTGTCCTGTTGGAACAGCAAGTTCCCTTGCCGGTCTAGGAATGGTAGAACGATGGGTTCGATGACGGTTTGGATGTACCGTGCACTATTCAGTGTCCCCTCGACGATCACCAGTGGTGTACGGCCAGTGTAGGAGATCGCTCCCCACACCATGATGCCGGGTGTTGGCCCTGTGTGCCTCGGTCGTATGCAGTCCTCATTGTGGCGCTCACCTGCACGGCGCCAAACACGCATACGACCATCATTGGCACCAAGGCAGAAGCGACTCTCATCGCTGAAGACGACACGTCTCCATTCGTCCCTCCATTCACGCCTGTCGCGACACCACTGGAGGCGGGCTGGACGATGTTGGGGCGTGAGCGGAAGACGGCCTAACGGTGTGCGGGACCGTAGCCCAGCTTCATGGAGACGGTTGCGAATGGTCCTCGCCGATACCCCACGAGCAACAGTATCACTAATTTGCTGGGAAGTGGCGGTGCGGTCCCCTACGGCACTGCGTAGGATCCTACGGTCTTGGCGTGTATCCGTGCGTCGCTGCGGTCCGGTCCCAGGTCGACGGGCACGTGCACCTTCCGCCGACCACTGGCGACAACATCGAAGTACTGTGGAGACCTCACGCCCCACGTGTTGAGCAATTCGGCGGTACGTCCACCCGGCCTCCCGCATGCCCACTATACGCCCTCGCTCAAAGTCCGTCAACTGCACATACGGTTCACGTCCACGCTGTCGCGGCATGCTACCAGTGTTAAAGACTGCGATGGAGCTCCGTATGCCACGGCAAACTGGCTGACACTGACGGCGGCGGTGCACAAATGCTGCGCAGCTAGCCCCATTCGACGGCCAACACCGCGGTTCCTGGTGTGTCCGCTGTGCCGTGCGTGTGATCATTGCTTGTACAGCCCTCTCGCAGTGTCCGGAGCAAGTATGGTGGGTCTGACACACCGGTGTCAATGTGTTCTTTTTTCCATTTCCAGGAGTGTATGTTGTTCTTAGGAACAAAGTTTGGACAAAAATCTGGAAATGCTTGCTTGAACATAAATTCAGATGCTAGCCAATCCTGGAGGTTGCAGTGTTGCATTTGATCACGAATAGTATTTGTGAAAAGACCTTAATACTTTGCAAGGGTCAGCTGTGATCAGAGCAACGTTCTGTGGAGCTATAGGGCGACAGTTATTGAACAATACGACAAAAAAAAAATTAGTTACTAACTACGGCGTGCACGTACTTTATTGAACATGTAAACGTCACCACACTTATTAGGATTTAGGTTATGCCTGTCATCATTGGCGATGATGTGGCGCAGACGAATAGCGAAATTCTGGATGACCCGCTGAAGTGTTGGATCACCGATGCTCTTGATGACCTCCTGAATGTTTTCTGCTCAGCATCGGTTTTAGAGTTATTGCTGTATACCTTGTCTTTAATACAGTCCCACAAAAAGCTCCGGAGTGTATGGCGGCCAATCGACACCCATGCCAGTGGCCTCCAGGTAGCTCAGAGCCACAAAGCGAACCCCAGAGTAGTCCTCCAGGACATCAGACATTCTCCTGCTTCGATGGGGTTAGGCTCCGTCTTGTGTGAACCATATCTTGTCGAAATCATGGTGACTTTGGATAATGTGGATTTAGTCATTTTCCACAACCTTCACGTACCGTTCGGAAGTCACCTTGCCAACAAGGAATATCGCTCCGATTATTCCGTGACTGGATATTGCCCACCACACAGTCACCGGTGAGGGTGAAGAGACTTCTCTATCGCGAAATACGTATTCTCAGCCTCCGAACTGCGCCCATTTTGCTTACTGACGAACCCATTCAAATGAAAGTGAGATTCGTCGCTAAACCAAACCATGCGCATGTGCATACTAATTCCCATCATACCTCGAGGCCAACCGTGCAGTTTGAACGTCCTAACGCAAACCGTTTTTAAGTTATGACGATTTTATTTCAGAAAGTTCAATAATTGTCTCCCAGTCCGCCCCCGGTAGCTGAGTGGTCAGCACGACGGAATGTCTTACCTAACGGCCCGGGTTCGATTACCTGTTGGGTCGGAGATTTTCTCCGCTCAGGGACTGGGTGTTGTGTTGTCCTTAACATCATCATTTCATCCCCATCGACACGGAAGTCGCCGAAGTGGCGTCAACTCGAAAGGCGTGCACCAGCGAACGGTGTACCCGACGGGAGGCCCTAGCTACACGGTATTTCCATTTCCATTGTCAGCCTGTAAGTGAGTTCGAACGTGGGCTAATTGTTCGTGCTCCTATGGCGGGTGCTTCCGTAAGAAAGGCAACCGAAGTCTTTGATGTTTCAAGACTCATCATATGGAAGACTTACTCCGCATACAGAGAATGCGGAGAAAGGTCATCCATTAATTCACAACGTGAACGAAAGTGTGTTGAGTGATCGTGACAGACGGTCAGTGAATAGGACTGTGAAGAAACATAAGAGGAAGACAGCTGAAAAGTAACTGCATAGGTGAGCATCGCACTCGTGAGCGCAGCCAGGGCCAAAACAAAACGCAAGGAGCTCCATAACGTGCAAATTTCAGGGCGAGAGGGTATTCCATACCTCACGTCAATGACACAATGCTCGTAGCAAGATAACGTGGTGCCGAAGCCATAAAACCTGTACTACGGATCAACAGAAGAAAGCCATTTGGTCGGATGAATCTTGTTGAACTCGCGAGCCAAGACTGTACCAAAACAACACGAATGGAGTTCAGTAAACCGGGAAGTGCAGGACGAGCTATAATTCCAACCCCAATTATCAGTGATGGAAAATGTGGTGCCGAAGCCATAAAACGTGACTATGGGGCAATGGACGAAAGTCATTTGATCGGATGAGTATTGTTTGAAACTTTCAAACTCCTGGTCAGGTTTATGTACCAAGCGTGAAACATAGCGAGGGTTCGGAGATTATTTGGGCAGTCATATGGTGGTATTCCATGGATGCCATTGGGACTCTGCAAGATTGCGTTATTGCTAGGGATTGTGTGAGCATTTTGACTGATCAGGCCCATCTCATGGCATAATGCTTGTTCCCCAATGGTGACGCTATATTGCAAGACGGATAGGCTACTAACATTGGTTTGATGAGCACGAGGATGAATTGTCGCATCTAACCTGACCACCACAGTCACCAGATGAATGTTACTGAGCTTTTGTGATCTTCACTGGAGAGAAGGGTGCGTGATAACCATCCACTTCCATCATCACCAACTATTTTGCAGCGAAAATGATATTCACGTGAAAACCACGGGGGATCTATACTTGCCGATCTCAAGACAACTGGAAACTCTTTTGAATGACAATAATTTTCCAACACAGTATTAGGCACTGTAATGTGTTGTATTTGTAGTGGATATATGTGTACCCCCTATATATGTCACGTCACAAGCACCGTCTCATATTAATACTAAATCTGATGATATCAGTCAATTAATGTTAGAATATGCAGAGCACATAAGACATGATGATTAGTACGAACAAAAGCACTTTAGGGAAAATGTTATTGCTTTGACATACTCATAAGAAGTAAGCAAAGACCAACAGTATGTAAGATTGCTGTAATGTTTCCACTTTTACTATAATGAATAAATTTCAATACAAAAAAACTGTACAATGTTATGTAACTCCAAATATCACAAAGATACGACCACACACGATTTTGAAGACCGTTAGGGAGTTATTGGCCTTGGTTGGCCAATTATAAGCTTGCGGAGGGTAGCTGGTATTACTTCCCCATCTCCACTACATTTACCACCACATGTATACTCCGCAAGCCACGGAATGGTGAAGGGCGGTGGGTATTGAGTGAAAATATTAATCGTATCTTTTCCTGTTCCACTCGCAGGCACAGCGGGGAAAAAACGACTATATATATGCCTTCGTATCTTCGAGATCCTTAATCGAAATCCATGTTGGCAGCAGTATGATTGTCCGCAGGGAGTTTCTAAAGCCAGTTCTCTCAACTTTCTCATTAGCGTTCTTCGAAAAGAAGGTCGCCTTCCCTCCATGGTTTTCCATTTGTGTTCCCACAGTATTTCCTTAATACCTGCGCATAGTTAGAATCTACCGGTAACAAGTGTAGCAGCCCGTCTGTGAATTGCTTCGATATCATGCTCTAATGCAACCTGTTGCTGATCCCAAACACTCGAGTAGTACTCATCCACACATTCCTGAAATTCTCCCAATAAGCCGAAGTCGACGATTTCCCTTCTCAATCACAATCCTCAATTGCTCACTCCATTTCATATCGCTTTGCAACGTTACACCGAGATATTTAAATGACTTGAATGTGTCAAGCAGGACATGCCTAACGCTGTATCCAAACATTACCGTTCTGGTTTTCCTAATCATCCGCGTTAACTAATATTTTTCCTCATGTAGACCCAGAAGCCATTAATTACTTCAACCAGAAACTTTGAGTCATCTTGTACCAGCCCACAGTCACTCATTCTCGACCCCTTCCCGTACGCCGCAGCAACCGTAGAATGCTGCACATCCTGTCGTCTAGAAAATAATAGTGGACGCATCACACTTCCTTGATGCACTCCTGACGATAATATTGTCTCGAACGCTCGCCACCCACGACAACATACTGTATTCTATTGCTTAAAAAGTCTTCGAGCCACTAACATATCTTAGAACCTATTCCGTATGCTCGTACCTCCTTTAACAGTCCGCAGTGACAAATATGGAATATGCTTGTTGCGCTTCATCCATAGCTTGCAGGAAATCGTGTGAGAAAAGGTCAAGGTGACGTTCACACAATGCTTTCTAAAACCATGCTGATTCAAAGACACAAACTTTTTGGTCTCTAGAAAATGTATTATGTTCTCACTCAGAATATGATGACGTCATGATCACTTGTAGAATTCTGCAACAAATCAGTTTTAAGGACATAGATATGTAATTTTGCAGGTCCATTCCTTTACCCTTATTGTATATATACGAGTCTTGCTTTTTCATAGTCGCTTGGGACTTTGCGCTGTGCGAGAGATTGGCGATAAATGCAAAATAAGTAAGGGGCAATGCAGTAGAATACTCTTTGTAAATACGAACTGGGATTTTAGGGACGTACTTCTTTTGAATTTTTTCAGCTGTTTCTGGTGAGTTACTTATTTTGAACTCTTTCACTTGTTTCTATACGCCTGGATACTTATTACAATGACGTTCATACGGAACTCTTTGTGAGAATCAATCGGTGTATTTTTGTACGCTTCTCCTGCGTAAACTATTTCTTAAGCGTGAAATTTAAAACTTCGATTTTAGTTTTGGTATATTCAACTGCCACAACAGAGTGGTCAACAAGTGACTGCATGGATGCCTCAGAGGCGCTTAGCGAATTTTACGGAGGATCCTAATTTTCTCTGTCAGATCTTTTGCTAGGGTATGGCAGTGGTAGCTCTATGCTCCACACATAGATATTTTCACAGACGCACGAATCTTTACTAACTTTTGCCTGTTGTCTCTTGTACGTTTTCTTTTGAACTGAGAGTTCAAGAGCCTTAGCTTTCTCAGCATTTTCCGAATTTCGTTGTTAAACTACGGTGGTTCCTTTTCGTCCATAATCCACTTGCTAGGCACATACATCTCCTGAGCATGATTTACTTCTTCTAGTTAAATTTAATTACTTTTCTGAAGTTATTCTTAGTTTCCTTCACACTTTGTTGAATTTACGGACTGAATAACATATTGGATAGGCTACCAACTCAACTACTGTTTTCATACGTTGCGACTGTTACAATTGCAGTCTGTTTTCCGTACTAGTTGTAGATAAATTTTCTTTCAATATATTTCAACCATAAAATCTTAAGAATTTTATACAATGCAGTACAGTCAACAATGCTAGGAACTTCGTACATTTCTACGAACGGTGTAAACTTAATTTTTCCCTTTTGTAATCTTTCTATGGTATTTATTTATATATAAAATACTGAATACTCTTTTTCAAAAATTTTTCTCCTCATGATACGGGTCCTTAAGATTTCGTGTTCAACTGCTAAGCAGTATAGACTCTTGGTCGGCCCTGTATTGCGCTTGTGAACAGTGTCATGATACAGAACTCTCATCTTAGTGAAATGCTTAATTTGAAATAATGAAAATAAATATAATAAAATCCCAAAAGCAGGTAATTGTGTACTCAGTGAAAGCTATTTGCTTGAAACTCAATACTGACGTACATTATGGAGGTTATGTAACATGAAGTGCAATGTCTGACTTGAATTTTCCACTAAATAAAATACTGGTAAATTCGTAAGAAAATAACTTTTTAAGATTACCTTCACTGTTCACTGTAAATTACTCTGCTTACTTAACACAACACCTAAAAATTCTTGTCTATGTTCCGTTTGCTCACAAGAATGAAAAGTGAGATGCGCCCTGAAAGAAAATAATTTACTTTTTGCTCAGTATGCTGGTTTGTGTACGGTGTACTGACGTTCTTGAAACCAAATTGAAATCAGCAACTGCAGTAGCTAAAGAAAAATAATCAACTCACTATCAAACTTTTCTTTGTTTACTTTTGAATGCATTGTGGGAGTGAACAGTGATCAATGTTGTTACAAATATTTACTATCAAAAACAGTCTTTATCGCAAATAATTTATTCCGTTGACCGGTTTCGACCACAACTGTGGTCATCTGCACACCAATGAGTAAGAACCTCCTTCTGGTGGTGATTTAAGACCAGAAAGAGGTTCTTATTCATTGGTCTGAAGATGACCACAGTTTTGGTCGAAACCGGTCACCGGAATAAATAATTTGTGATCAAGACTGTTTTTGATATTATCTTTGTTTGTCAGAAACAATCTGTGACGGTATATGCCGTAACTTGCAATGTGCACACAACGAAATGTTTAAAACTTTGCTAGGAATGACGGAGGGTTTGATTATAAAGAAAAGGTTTCTTGAAAAATAGAGCACTGGTTATTATCAGAAAAGGCTGCTCAACGTAACAAGACTCTACAATTACGAAATTCACTCACAACAATAAACACGGACACTTAAACCAATTGCTTTATTTGTGACTTAATGAAAATAGAAAGTTCAAATTAATACTTATGGTCAATGTTATTAGTTATCTACTGGACACAGATTTTCTTCAATTGTCGGCCGCTGTGGCCGAGCGGTTCTAGGCGCTTCAGTCCGGAACCGCACGTGTGATACGGTCGCAGGTTCGAATCCTGCCTCGGGCATGGATGTGTGTGATGTCCTTAGGTTAGTTAGGTTTAATTAGCTCTAAGTCTAGGGGACTGATGACCTAAGATGTTAAGTCCCATAGTGCTTAGAGCCGCTTCCTTCAATTAATAGTTCTGCAAACAAACATTTCATTCTTGCACGTGCATTTGTTTTCTTGAAATATTCAACAAAAAATCAACTCCATCCGTAAAGTAAATACCATTACAAGTAAGTTTAGATCACCATAGTAAAGTATTCCAGACAATTATTGCCAGATTCGCAAATATCAGGTCTCCTCCTCTAAAACTCAACTGTTTGCTAGTATGCATCTAATAAGAATACCCAGCGTCTACTGAACGACCGTGCAGCGAACGTTGCTGCGTACTGGCATCGGCAACTGGTGCCTGGTTCATGCTCCCATACTGATTGCTATTCATCAGCGACGAAGGCTGGAATTAGCACGCCAGGGTCAATCCTGGACGTCAACTGAGTGGCAGCAGGTGGCCTTCTAAGATGAATCACGCTCTATGCTGCATCGGACAGGTGGCCATTGGCGTGTACGGGGCCGGAGGAGGCCCGTTGTGGTCCGGGAAATGTTTCCATGCATTTAGTGGGGGTTCCTGTCATTCCTGAAGGCACAATAGATCAATATAAGTATGCAGCTATCCTTGGGGACTTTGTCCCTTTAAACATGCAGTTTCGTTTTTCTCGGCAGGATGGTATCTACCAGCAGGACAATGCAACGTATCACACAGCTCGCAATGTATGTGCGTGGTTCGAAGACCTTCAGGATGAATTTTCCATCCTCCCATGGCCACCAGACTACCCTGATGTAAACCCAGTCCAGAAACTGTGGGACAACCTCATCGGGCAGTTCGGGTCAGAGATCCGGCCGAGAAACTTAGCACAGCTCCACGTCCTTGCCGGTACCTCACTGACTCTTCCTGCACGCCTGCACTATAAAACTGCGGTTGTTCTGGCTTTTAATAGGTGGTCTTTGTAATGTTACTGGAAAGTGCAGAAGCTTTTGAAATATTCCGTTATGAAAGAATGGTGAACATGCTGGGTTGACAGAGTAACTAGGCGGTGAATCGAAGAGGAGATAAAGGAATTTAAGAAAGAAGGGATTCAATATATTAAACATAGCTGCACAACAGCAAAGGTTTCGCGTAATAAAATTATAAACAGCCGACCAGTTGCAATGGATAAAGAAATTCTTTACCTAGGTTTCGACAAATATAAATTTGTCTTCTTCAGAAGGTAACAATTTTCCATTAGTAAGGACTAATGTACCATCGCCGTTTTTACAACTGTCGGCAATGATCCATGTGTCAAATTATAGCCCTAGGATTAGGGTTTGTCACGTTAATATAAAATAGCTCATGGATCTTGCAGAGCTCACAACCGAGCTATTTTATATTAACGTGACAAACCGTAATTCCAGGGCTATATTTTATTTTTGACACATGGATCTATGCCGACAATTGTAAAAACGTCGATGGTGCATTAATCCTTACTAAGGTAAAATTATTACCTTGTAGAAGACAAATTTATATTTATCGAGACCTAGGTAAAGAATTTCTTTATCCATTGCAACTGGTCGGCTGTTTATAATTTTATTAAAGAAGTAATAGGGCATACCATGACAGATCAAGGTATAGTCCCTTTGGTAGTGGAGGAAAGTAGCGGTGGAAGTTCAAATGGAATTTAATTTGCAGCAGCTGTTCAGAGAGGAAGAGTCTCGCACAGGATACACCAGCGGGGGGAACTGCAATAAACAAACCTTCGGGCTGTGGACAACAAGCACAGCAAGAACGACACTGCTAATCAGTGCAAAACGTTTTCCCTGCCTCTGCTCTCCCGAGCTGCGGCCGCGCTGCCCGGCTACCGGACAGCCCGCAGTTGCCTGTGTGCTCTCCACCTGTGCCTGCAGGCCGCGCGCGGGCCGTGGCTGTGGTTGCGGCGAGCCGCGGACTGCGCACTGCGTCGCAGCCGAGCGCTGCGCTGCGCTGCGTGTTGCGGTGCGGCAGGGGCGACTCGTGACCGCCGCAAGCTACAACGGCCCGCGATATGGCGCAGCCAACGTGCCACGGACACGCGCATAGCGGGCCAGTATTACTGCGGCGAAATACTAGTCGCTCCAATACATCTACATCTGTACTCACGAGGAGAACACGGCAGGTGCGATAATCAATTTTCCCAGGAACTTTCCTAACAAGACGCACCTTTGACCTAGAACTCTCGTAACCGTGCGAAACCATGCTTAGAATAACACTCAATCATACAAAAGCAGTACCTGTGTCATTTTCATGCAAGACAATGTATTATACCAAAAGTGACGTTAATACATGGAGAAAAAGTACACTACTGGACATTAAAATTGCTACACCAAGAAGAAATGTAGATGATAAACGGGTATTCATTGGACAAATATATTACACTAGAACTGACATGTCATTACATTTTCATGCAATTTGGGTGCATAGATCATGAGAAATCAGGACCCGGAACAACCACCTCTGGCCGTGATAACGGCCTTGATACGCCAGTATGGCGATGACGAATGCACGCCTGGCTCTGAGCATTATGGGACTTAAACTAACCTAAGGACATCACTCACATCCATGCCCGAGGCAGGATTCGAACCTGCGACCGTAGCGGTCACGTGGTTCCAGACTGAAGCACCGAGAACCGCTCGGCCACAGCGGCAGGCACGAATACACGTTTCCAATGTGCGTTCACCGCAATGTAACCCACAACGGACGCGAAAATCATGATGCTGTAAACAGAACCTGGATTCATCCGAAAAAATGGCGTTTTGCCATTCGTTCACCCAGATTCGTCGTTAAGTACACCATCGCGGGCGCTCCTCTCTATGATGCAGCTGCAAGGGTAACCGCAGCCATGGTCTCCGAGCTGATAGCCCATGCTGCTGCAAACGTCGTCGAACTGTTCGTGCAGATGGTTGTTGTCTTGCAAACGTCCCTACCTCTCACTCAGGGATCGAGACGTGGCTGCACGATCGGTTACAGCCAAGCTGATAAGGTGAATGTCAGCTCGACTGCTAGTGATACGAGGCCTTTGGCATCCAGCACGGCGTTCCATATTACCCACCTTAACCCACCGATTCCATATTCTGCTAACAGTCATTAGATCTCGACCAACGCGAGAGGCAATGTCGCGATACCATAAACCGCAATCGCGATAGGCTACAATCCGACCTTTATCAAAGTCGGAAACGTGATGGTACGGATTTGTCCTCCTTACACGAGGCATCACAACAACGTTTCATCAGGCAACGCCGGTCAACTGCTGTTTTTGTATGAGAAATTGGTTGGAAACTTTCCTCCTGTCAGCACGGTGTAGGTGTCGCCACCGGCACCAACCTTGTGTGAATGCTCTGAAAAGCTATTCATTTGCATATTACAGCATCGTCTTCCTGTTGGTTAAATTTCGCGTCTGTAGCACGTCATCTTCATCGTGTAGCAATTTTAATGGCCAGTAGTGCAGCAAGATATCAAAACCATAGGAAGTACGAGGGTCGTTCAATAAATAATGCCCAACATATTTTTAAAAAAAGGCGTTAATATACATAGACAAACGACCTTCGTGGTGCCTCACATTTGATGTTTGTTCTGTGCGCCGGTGAACTTTCGAATCATTCTGGCACATGGCAGAACCGCAGTACAGCGTCAAAATGACGTCTACATACCACCCATATTACAAGTAGCGTGCTGTTATTGAATTCTTGTGTGAAGAAAAATAGACCATGGTGAACATTCATGAACGTTTGTGTGCAGTGTACAGCAACGGTGCCGTTGATAGGAGTAGAATTAGGCGATGAGTAAAGAAAGTTACTGCCTCAGGAAATGCCGAAACAGAGAGATCCATGAGCAGCCACGCTCGGGATGGCCTGTCACAGCCACTGCTCCAGACATGCTGAATCGTGCGGATTCCATTATTCGTGCAGACCAGCGCATCATAACTCGACAATTGGCTCTACAGTTGTCGGTCTGCATTGCAAATGCGTCTGAAAATTCTTGAGGCTCTCAGATATTCAAATCACCAAACTGGGTTGGACATGACTGCCTCATCCACACTACCGTACAGACCTTGCAGCCTCGGACCTTAGTCGCTTAAAGATTATCCACGGGGAACACACTTTAAAGATGACGATGGTGTCAGTCATGCCCAGCGAAAACATGGCTGCGCCTACAGCACCAGAGCTTTTACCAACAGGGGATACATGCTTTTCCACAATGTTTGCGTACGGCTACAGAACGTTATGGAGACTACGTAGAAAAATAGGACATAGATATGTTGATATATATTGTGACCAAATAGTTCAAATGGCTCTAAGGACTATGGGACTTAACATCTGAGGTCCTCAGTCGCCTAGACTTAGAACTACTGAAACTTAACTAACCTCAGGACATCACACACATCCATGCCCGAGGCAGGATTAGAACCTGCGACCGTAGCAGCACCGCGGTTCTGGACTCAGGTGCCTAGAACCGCGCGGAGACAGCGGCCGACTATTGTCACCAAATTTTGGCTCTTAACAATAAATATGTTTGAGAAAAAAATGAGGCATTACTTATTGAACCACCTTCGTTAATTGTACGTAACTCAGTGGCGTTAGTCTATCATTACATCTTCAATCAACAGTGCAAAATACCCCCTGCTTGAAGTAATTATAATAACGCAAAACACAAATATCCAACACACGTGATAGTTCCTACACTTTTCTTCAAAGAGCAGATAAGGTATTTAGGTGAAGTGGTTAAAACAAAGTGGAAGAGAATAATCCGCAGATCTCAAATGGCAACGTTTTTATGTTCAGGATGACTTTCTCATTCAAGCAATTCAATATAAAAAACAACACTAACTACATTTTTAATTAATGATTTGGGTATGCCTATGCAATAAATTGCCTTTCACCAGGCATTTTGCAACGTAGGCGTGTACTTTGGTGCAGAAAATTGATTGTTAATCTCAGAGTTAATTTTCAAGATGACATAACGATCAAGTAGCCTCATTTCTGGGTTGGCACATTGTAGTCTTAAAAAAAATCAGCAATCCTTCTGATACAGAGTTTATGTAGCCGAAAAAGTAAACATCAAGCAGTTGGCAATATTTTGCTGTTTTCGGTAGCAATATCTTCAGATACTAAGTCTTGATGATGGTGTTCGATAAATTTCGCACACTACCGAGAACTGGAAGAATAGATTTTACGTTGTAATCGAAAACTACTTTCGATATCATGAAATGTGGCAAAGAGAGAGCTCTTCATCAATGAAAGTAGTTGCTGATATTGAGGTGACTTGCATGCACGCAGCAAGTAGACAGCCTCGTCAAACGGTCAAATATTTAGGGAAACTACAGCAGCAACCAGAGCATCACAGATTACCAACAACTTACAATAAGTTTTAACTTTAAGTATACATTAGGTAACTTGAGTATGAAGATGATGATTTCCAGTGTTCACCCTACATCCACGCGACTACTCTGCAAGTAACAATTAAGTGACTGTCAGAGGGTTCGTCGAGCCACCTTCAAGCTCTTTCTCTACAGCCCCACTCTAGAAAACTGCGCGGAAGAAACGAACACTTAAATCTTTCTCTGCGATTTCTGATTTTTCTTATTTCATTACTACGACCATTTCTCCCTTTGTAAGAGGCGCTAAATGTTTTAGTAATCGGTGGACAAAGTTACTGACTGAAATTTCGTGAGAAGACATTGTTTTAATGATTTCCACATACCTCACTTATCATACAGGGTGGTCCATTGATAGTGACCGGGCCAAATATCTCACGAAATAACCATCAAACGAAAAAACTACAAAGAACGAAAAACGTCTAGCTCGAAGGGGGAAATCAGATGACGCTATGGTTGGCCCGCTAGATGGCCCTGCCATAGGTCAAACGGATATTAACTGCGTTTTTCTAAATAGGAAACTCCATTTTTATTACATATTCGTGTAGTACGTAAAGAAATATGAATGTTTTAGTTGGACCACTTTTTTCGCTTTGTGGTATATGGCGTTGTAATAGTCCCAAACGTGGTATCACGTAACATTACTTCGTGATACATTACCCGTGTTAAAATGGACCTTTTACCAATTGCGGAAAAGGTCGATATCGTGTTTATGTTGGCTATTGTGATCAAAATGCCCTACGGACGTGTGCTATGTATGCTACTCGGTATCCTGGACGACATCATGCAAGTGTCCGGACCGTTCACCGGGTAGTTACGTTATTTAAGGAAACAGGAAGTGTTCAGCCACATGCGAAACGTCAACCACAATCTGCAACAAATGATGATGCCCAAGTAGGTGTTTTAGCTGCTGTCGCGGCTAATCCGCACATCAGTAGCAGACAAATTGCGCGAGAATCGGGTATCTCAAAAACGTCAGTGTTGAGAATACTACATCAACATCGATTGCACCCGTACTATATTTCTATGCAGCAGGAACTGCATGGCGACGACTTTGAACGTCGTGTACAATTACGGGACGGTGACAGATATTTTGCACGCGTTCTATTTAGCGACGAAGCATCATTCACCAACAGCGGTAACATAAAATGGCATAATATGCATTAGTGGGCAACGCAAAATCCACGATGGCTGCGACAAGTGGAACATCAGCGACCTTGGCGGGTTAGTGTATGTTGCGGCATTGTGGGAGGAAGGATAATTGGCCCCCATTTTATCGATGGAAATCTAAATGGTGCAATGTATGCTGATTTCCTACGCAATGTTCTACCCACGTTACTACAAAAATGGCTCTGAGCACTATGGGACTTAAGAGCTATGGTCATCAGTCCCCTAGAACTTAGAACTACTTAAACCTAACTAACCTAAGGACAACACACAACACCCAGTCATCACGAGGCAGAGAAAATCCCTGACCCCGCCGGGAATCGAACCCGGGACCCCATGCTCGGGAAGCGAGAACGCTACCGCGAGACCACGAGCTGCGGACCGATGTTACTACAAGATGTTTCACTGCTTGACAGAATGGCGATGTACTTCCAACATGATGGATGCCCGGCACATAGTTCGCTTGCGGCTGAAGCGGTATTGAGTAGCATATTTCATGACAGGTGGATTGGTCATCGAAGCACCATACCATGGCCCGCACGTTCACCGGATTTGACGTCCCCGGATTTCTTTCTGTGGGGAAAGTTGAAGGATGTTTGCTATCGTGATCCTCCGCGTCAACGTCAGCGCATTGTCAATGCATGTGCGAACATTACGGAAGGCGAACTACTAACTGTTGAGAGGAATGTCGTTACACGTATTGCCAAATGCATTGAGGTTGACGGACATCACTTTGAGCATTTATTGCATTAATATGGTGTTTATAGGTAATAACGCTGTAACAGCATGCGTTCTCAGAAAGGGTAAGTTCACAAAGGTACATGTGTCACATTGGAACAACCGAAATAAAATGCTCAAACGTACCTACCATTCCGTATTTTAATTTAAAAAAACCTACCTGTTACAACTGTTCGTCTAAAATTGTCAGCCATATTTCTGTGACTATTACAGCGCCATCTATCACAAAGCGAAAAAAGTGGTCCAACTAAAACATTCATATTTCTTTACGTACTACACGAAAATGTAAAAAAATGGGTGATCCTTTTTAAAAAAACGCAGTTTATATCCATTTGTCCTATGGCAGCGCCATCTACCGGGAAAACCATAGCGCCATCTGGTTTCCTTCATGCTAGACAAGTTTCTTTCGTTGTAGTTTTTTCGTTTGACGCTTATTTCTTGAGATATTTGGCCCGGTCACGATCGATGGACCACCCTGTATACGTAACACTCTCTCCCCTATTTCGCGAAAATACGACCGGGCTGCCTTCTTTTGAACTTCATCGATGTCCACCGTTAATCCTATTAGATGCGGATCCCAGCATCGGCGGCCGAAGACTTCCAGCATAAGAAGTCACACTCATTCTGCCGGCGGCCTTTTCAAAGAGGACGGAAGAAACGAGATTGGTTCAGGTTACTCTCTTGTTCTCGTGGTGCCTCTACTGGCGGTAGAATCTGCAAAGATCAACTGCTCATGATGATGAAGAAGAAGGCAATGGAATTACTGCAATAAATACACATAACGTGTATCCACAGGACACGTGGCCCGTAGTTGGAAAAGTGTCATGATGATCTCTCCATTACAAAATATTCCGGAATAGGAACCAATCGGATCTCCGGGAGGGAACTACCAAGGGATAGGTCACCATGAGAAAAGCACTAACTAACTAACAGACGATAATGATCTGCGAGTTGGGGCGTGGATTGCAACAAGCTTGAATGTGATAGGGAAACTAGGAATTCTAAAAAGGGGAAATGCAAAGGGGTCAATCTAGATACAGTATGCGCCAGTGAAGTGAATATGGAACAAGAACAAGGATTTCTGGTCAGATGAATACAGGGTAAAATCAACAGCAGCAGATAATGGTATAACGTGCATAGGATTCGTTATAAATGGGAAGGTAAGGCAGAGAATGTGTTACTGTGAACAGTTCAGTGATAGTATGGTTCTTATCAGAAAAGACAGCAAAGCGACACCGACAACAATAGTTCAGCTGTACATAATGAGGTCGCAAGCTGAAGATGAGGAGATAGAGAGAGAGTAGGAGGATACTGAAACGGTAGTAAAGTACGTAAATGAAAATGAAAATGTGTTATGGGCAATGGAATGCAGTGATAGGGGTAGGAGAAGAAGAAACAGTTACAGGAGAATATCGCTTGCGACAAGGAAAGACACAAGACTAATTGAGTTCTGCAATAAATATGAGCTTGTAATAGTAAGGAGGTATACTTGGAAAAGACCGGGTGATTCGCGAAACTTTCCGTTGCATTATATCATTGTCAGACAGAAATTCAGAAATCAGATACTGGATTGTAAGGCGTACCAAGTAATAGATATAGACGCACATCACAATGTACTAGTGATGAAGAGTAGGCTGAAGTTTAAGGGATTAGTCATGAAGAATCAATAAGCAAATAATGTGAAAGTGTGATACGGAAATAACTATGACGAGATACGCTTGTAGTTGTCTAAGGCTATAGATACAGCATTAAGGAATTGCCCAGTACGCAGTACAGATGAAAAGGAATGGACGTCTCTAGAAAGGGCAATCACAGAAGCTGTAAACGAAAACACAGCTACAAAGAAGGCGGGAAAACCATGGGTAACAGAAGAAATAATTAAGTTGGTGGGTGAAAGAAGGAAGTACAGAAATGTGCAAGGAGATTCAGGAAAACAGAAGAACGAGTCGCTGAGGAATGAAATAAATAGGAAGTTCAGGGAAGCTGAGACGAAATAGTTTCCTCAAAAATGTGTGGAAATCGAAATAAAATGATCATCGGGACTCAGCATATAGGGAAGTCTAAACAACCTTTGGTGAAATTAAAAACAAGGGTAGTAACACTAAGAATGCAACGATAATTCCTTTGCTAAATGCAGAGGATAGTGCGGATAGGTGGGAAGAGTACACTGGAGGTCTCTATGAGGGGGAAGATTTGTCTGATGTGATAGAAGGAGAAACAGCACTCGATTTACAGGACGTAGGGGATCCAGTATTAGAATAAGAATTTGACAGAGCTTTGGAGGACTTAAGATCAAATGAGGCAGAACGGCTTGATAACGCTCCATCAGAATTTCTAAAATCATTAGGAGAAGTGGCAAGAAAAAGGCTATTCATATTGGTGTGTAGAAAGTATGAGTCTGGCGACATACCATCTGCCTTTCGGTAAATATCATCCACACAGTTCGGAAGACTGCAATAGCTGACAAGTGGAATTATCGCTCAATCAGCTTAACAGTTCATGCATCCAAGTTGCTGACAAGAATAATATACAGAAGAATGAAAAAAAATAAATGTGGATGTGCTACATGACGATCAGTTTGGTTTTAGGGAAGGCAAAGGCCCCAGAGAGTCAATTCTGACTTTGCGGTTGAAAATCGACGCAAGACTGAAGAAAAATCAAGAGACTTCCGTGGGATTCGTTGATCTGCAAACAACGTTCGATTATGTAAAATGGTGCAAGATGTTCTATATTCTCAGAAAAATAGGATTAAGCTATATGGAGAGACAGGTAATATAAAATATGTACAAGAGCCAAGGGTGAATAATGGCTGAACTTTTTTATTTTTGACCTGGAGATGAAAGTCTTTTACTGTTTCAACACCAACCTTAAGGTTCATGTTCTTCCTGTCCTTCAAAATGAGTATATCTATCCATCCTAACGTCATCTATTTCCGCGTCATCCGTATTATATGTTTTTTCTTTCTTGTTATTTTCATTGCTCCACACCCCATATTGGTAAGGAGTTGCGGGGGTTGTGACTTGCCCATTATTTTTCTGGATTATTATGTTATGTAATATAGCTGCGAACTTGACCCGATTTCGTTTCCGTATTCGGCACGTTGCAACTTTGTCTCTCTTATTTGGACCACATTCATCAGATTAATTCCTTTCATGATATCACTGTACACAGTTTTCGCAGTAAACCGCAGGTGGACGCCCCAAGATAAACATTTGTCCTGTAACTATGCCATTCAGGCAGCTCGCGCGCTCCCTATTGAAGGTACATGGCATCGTCTGATGGCGCTAGCAGACAAGTGCGGAGTTTTGGATGGAAAGATACAGACCACTGTCGTTTATATGATTTATTGCTAGTCTAAGCATGATTTAGTGAAGTTAGGAGCGATCGAGAACAAAGATGTCCCTTGTCGGTGGAAGAAAAGCCAAAATAAGCGAACATGTTGAAACGTCCCCTTAGAAAAATTACAAATGACTATGCTTAAACTGACACACAATATTTTTAGCGCAACGCAATCTGACTTTCAAAAATCCCTACAAAGGAGTGGCCCTGACTAACATTAACCTATACGTTTCACAAATCACTTACCTCACCAAAATCTTCGTTACTCGAACTACTGCAATACAGCGAGCGCCACTACTGCCAGCTAAATAAAAGATTCAAACTACGGAAGGTACTAACTACTGATAGGCATAGTTAGCAAATGAAAGATTTTAATAGAGAACAAACAATGTATTTACCTTAATAGTGTTGAAAAATCATAATATACATAGCAGTTCATGACATCCAGTCTTACAAATTTCAAAACTCCGCCATTTCTCTGCCCACATCCACCACTGCTGGCAGCTCACCTCCAACTGCACAACGCTACGCACTGTTAACATCCAGCTGCCCAACACTACAATGGCGAATATTACGACAATGCCACCCAGCCACAGACTGCACACAGCACAGCCAGTGATTTTCATATAGAGCGCTACATGGCGTTACCAATAAAAAAACCTAAACAGCCTACTTACAATGTGTCTCGGCTCGTCCGTAGATACTCGACCGTTTGTGAGAAAATGATGATCGAAGTTTGTGAGGTACGTCATCTCCGGCCGTACCTCGCATTGAGTATCGCCCTTCGATTCGTGCCTGTCACTAATCGAAGCGTTAGGGTTGCAGGTGCCAGCCAGCCAACAGCAGTCCAGCCGAGAAGCAGCGGTCCAGCCGAGGAGCAGCCGCAGCCGCGGCAGCGGCAGCAGCAGCAGCAGCAGCGGTCCGGCCAGCCAGCCAGCCAGCAGCAGCGGTCCGGCCAGCCAGCCAGCCAGCAGCGGCAGTCCAGCCAGCCAGCAGCAACGGTCCAGCCAGCCAGCCAGCCAGCCAGCCAGCCAGCCAGCAGCAGTGGTCCGGCCAGCCAGCAGCAGCAGCAGCAGCAGCAGCAGTAGCAGCGACCCCGGACCCGTCTGCAGCAGCAGCAGCTGCGGCGTTCCTGCCAGCCATCGCCAGCGCCAGCAGCGTGGGACTCTGGTCTCCATCTTCGTACGTCTTCGTCTGTCTTCGTCTGTCTTCGGTTTTTCCTCTCTTTTTCGTCATATCAGCCCCCACCACCACTGCCATTACTACCGCCACTGCCATAGTGTATACTTCGCCCTCCGCCGCCACCACCACCATTACATGGTGTGCCCAGTCGCCCCCCCTCTTTCCATCCCTCCTCTTCTAACTTTCCCTTCACCCTCGTTCTTTGTCGCCCCCTCCCCAGCTTCATCCTCCCGCTCCTCTACCTATGATCCCTTCCCCCCACTCCCCCAGCCTGTCACTGCAGCTCCAGCTAGGGTGGTGGCCCAACGGGCCACTGCCCATGCCCACCTCTCCCCATCGCCTTCGCCATCACCGTCATCGCCGTCGCCGTCACCTTCACCATCGACGTCTCCACGCCGGGACCTGTCACTTCCCGCCACCTCCCTGTAGCTCCCATCCCTCATGGCACCACTTACCCTTCTGCCGCCCTTAAACGCCCTAGTGGCACCACCACCACCTCATCCGCTCCCAAAAAGGCCCCACCCCGTCTTCCTTCCCTTCCCCACTGGATGCCATGGATGTCTCCCTGCCTGGCCCTACTCCCTCCGCCCCCTCCTCCTCCTCCTCTCCCTCTTCCTACAAATACCTCCTCTCTCATCCCGATCCTTCCCTACTCGAGGCCTGGAACCTCTCACTCCTTCTCTGCCAACACTTTCCTGGAGCCCCCATCTTCCTCCTCACTCCCAGAAGAGTTCTCATCTCCTCCCCCAGCCCCACCCTCTATGACATCCTCTCCCGCGTCCCCATCACCAGTTTTGGCCCTAACGCCTGCCTCACCCCTGCTCCTTCCCCTCCCCGCCAACCCCAACCCTCGCGTCGCCCACCGACCCTCACCGCCGTGATCACTCAGTCCGCCGATCACGGAGGAGGAGGTGTTGGCGGAGCTCGAGGTGCATCCCTCTCTGGAGGTGCGAGTGGTCCACCACATTTTTAACTCCACCAGCCCCACCTGCCTTGTGCAGGTTTTCTCAGAGGAAGTCCCCTCCATTGATTGCCTTCTGAAGTAGGGTGCCCTCCTCTTCCACCAGAGATACAAGGTTGACCCCTCCCGTTCCCCTCCTCAATCCCTCCGCTGCCAAACATGTCTGCAAGGCCCCCACCTGCCTGTATTGTAAGCAAGCGCACATCCTCTGGCAGTGCCTTAACCTTCAGTCCCCTCCCTCCTGTAATACCAGCTATCTCCTGCATCCCACCTACTCCCAAAAATGTAAGGCATGACACCCACTGACCCCTCTTGAACTCACTGTCCCTGTCCGCCCTCTAGACGCCCCCATCCCTCCTGGCAATTCCCTTCGCCCCCTCCCACCGCTGAGGACATCATCAGGTTCCTCACCATTGTACTGCCAAATGTCGACCCTTTCCAGCGCCCTCACACCCTCCAACAGATATCCCTCTCTGCCCGTTCCGGCTTTCACCTAAAATTGTATGCCACCTAGGCCCACAACCAGGCCCATTTCACCTTCTCCCGTCTCGACACCCTCGTCTAAATCTCTGTCATGGCGCGACAGCACTGTATCCTGTTCAACAACATCCGTTCCCTTCCCGCCAACAAGAAGCTCTTCATGCACACCCTTGCCACGCACCACGTGGATGCCTTCTTCCTCAATGAAACCTTTCTTCAGCCCCACCACACTCTCCACACTTCGCCCTACCTCTTCACTGCTCCGATAATCCCTTCCCAATATTGCGTGGCAGAGTTGCCATTGGTCACCACCGCCAAATCCCAGTTCGGCTCCAACATCTCCTTCCTGACCCCACCGAACACCTTATCCGTAGTCTCTTCTTTCCTGGCCTTACCAACACCTGCGCCACCATCTATGTCCGCCCTAACACCTCTATTCCTTTTGACTTCCTCTCCCACATTGACCATAACTTCTCCTCCTTCGTGATCGCCGCTGACCTCAACATCCATAGTCGTTTCGCCAGCCAGTTACGGCAGTGGCATCGGTTCCTCTCCTCCCTCCAAGGTGACCTTGTCCCCATTCCCCAGCACTCCTGCTCCGAATCTAACTCCATTCCGGATGTCATCCTCTCCTCCCCTAACCTCCTTGGCCGCATAACAGTGGATGTCCTGGACCCCATTGGTAGTGACCATCTCCATGTCCGCCTCACCATTTCAGACAGTCGTCGCCCCTGCTCCGACCCCCATCATGACCCTCCCTCAAAGTACGTCCATGATTATTCCCGTGCCAACTGGAATGCCTAATGGGATACCCTCTCCACCCAGGTCTAAGGCCACCCCATAACCTACCACCACCCTGACGATGTTACACATGCCGCCTCCTTTCTCCAGCAGACCTTGTCTGAGGCCATGAAGGCCCACATCCCATCTATCGCCATCCAACCCCACCGTCCTACCTTACCCCCACAGGCCGTCCTCCTACTCCGTGAATCCTGCCATCTCTCCCGTGCATTCCTCTGCACGCATGACCTGGACACACTACTCCAGAGACACACCCGTAACTTGCTCGCGGCTAAGAAACGCCGGGACTGGCGACAGACATGCACCCGTTTAAATGCTACCATTCCTATCAACTCGTCCAAGTACTGGTCTGCCTTCTGCTGCCTTACCGGATCTAAGCCCCCCGCCCCTACTATCCTCTCCTTCATGACAACCAACCCTTCCCTAACGCCATTAGTAAGGCCAATCACTTTGCCTCCTGCCTCACTGATGTCTTTACCATTCCTGGCAATCCCCAGTTCGATTACTCCCTCTTCCCAGATGTCCGCGATCGATCTGACACTCATGTCCCTCCCCTCACGCCTGGTTTCCAGTACTTGGACAACATTGCACACACAGGACTGAATGCCCCTATCACTACACAGGATCTCAGCGCTACACTCCGCACGAAACGTAACACAGCAACTGGTCATGATCGTGTCACCTATCGTCACTTTCATGAAGCTCCTGCCTCTTTCCTCTCCACCCTGGCCAGGCTCTACAATGTAGTCCTATCCACCGGCTACTACCCCGACCTGTGGAAAACCTCCCATATCCTGATGTTCCTTAAAGCCAATAAACCACCATCCGCTGTCTCCTTCTACCATCGCATCAGCCTTACCTCAGTCTTCAGCAAGGTCCTGGAATCCATCCTCACCCAACGCATCCACCAGCATCTCCGCCAGCACCGCCTCCTTCCCGTTACCGAGTGTGGCTTTTGGCCGTCCTTCTCTTCCAATGACCTTCTCCTTCACCTCACTCATCTCCTCTCCGAACAGCTTAATTCCCGTCGTTCTGCGATCTTCCTCTCCCTTGACCTTGAACGAGCCTATGACCACATGTGGCATTCCGGTCTCCTCTTCAAGCTCGAAACCTTCGCCCTTCCTATTAACTACATCCGTCTGATCTGCTCCTTTCTTTCCCACCGTCCTTCCTACGTCACCACCCACAACATGGATTCCTACACCTTTTTCCCCTCTGGCAGTGTGCCCCAGGGTTCCGTCCTCTCCCCTCTTCTGTACCTCTTGTATACGGCGGACATGCCATCTTCTTCACCCCCCCATTCACCTTCTCCAGTACGCCAATGACACTGCCTTTCTAGCCCTTGCCCCCACCCTGCAGCGCTCCCAACACCTTCTCCAATCCCATCTTGACCAGTTCACCGCTTGGTGCAACCAGGTCAATCCTGCCAAATCCCAGGCGATCATAGTTGGCAAAACCACTCCTTCCTTCTGCCTCCTCGACTTCTACATCACCATCTATGGCCGTCCTATCACCCTCACCCCCACCCTTAAGTACCTTGGTGTCACCCTTGACCGTCGCCTCTCCTAGACCCCCCCCCCCCCCACCACTGGACGATCCAACCTAAGGCACGCTCCCGCCTCTGTCTCCTCAAACTCCTCTCTGGCCGAACTTGTGGTCTGGACCTCTCTACCATCCTCCATACCTATAAATCCCTCATTCGCCCTATCCTTTGATACGTCCACACTGCCGGGATCTCCGCTTCCCCTACCTTTTACAAATCCCTTCAGATCCTGGAACGCCATGCTCTTCGCCTCGCCTATTGCATCTCCTTCCCCAAGCGGATCCTGTA
The DNA here is from genome assembly GCF_023898315.1 of Schistocerca nitens. Classification (NCBI taxonomy): domain Eukaryota; kingdom Metazoa; phylum Arthropoda; class Insecta; order Orthoptera; family Acrididae; genus Schistocerca; species Schistocerca nitens. Next base: position 131,181,138 of record NC_064617.1, on the reverse strand, counting down.
CGACCTGATTCCCTTCCCCCACCTCCTCCTTTTCCTCGAACGGATACAGATCCTCTACACCTCCCGCAAACTCCATCCTCCTCACCCGCTGGTCTCTCCCCTCCTCTCCTGCCCCCATCCAATGCCGTGCCTGTACTTCCATTTCTCCACACTCCACACCCTTTCCCGAGGTGGCTTCCGCCGGCTCCCTCTCCCTGATGATGCCCTCCTCCCCTCTATCTACCCCTCCTACCAACTTTGATCCTCCCTCGCTGTGTTTGTTTCCTATGGGCACCCTCTCTCCCTTCTCTCCCCCTTCCCTCCCTCCTCCCTTTCTGCCCACTCCTCCCCCGGGCTTCCCCTGCAGCCCTTCCTCCGTTCCTACTATCGTCTCCTCCGCCATTGACATCCTTGCTCACTCCTCTCCCTCCCACTCCCGCTTCTTCACCTCTTGGCAGGTCCCCGGACTCGTACACGCTATGTGGACATTCGCACGCCGGAGATCATAGCCATCAGTTTCGCGTGTGTGTGCCGTCGTTTTGTGTTCTTTAGTGTTCGCCGTCACACTCATACGTTCACATGTGCCTCCGAATTCATCAATGTTATGTGCGCTGTGTCAACATGTTTTCAGTCTCGTTATCGTCGAGTGTGAACGGCTCCGTGTTTTTTGTATTTCTGTGTCCACTATTTTTTGCCCGTCACTATGATTATTCTGGATCTTCTTTCTGTGTTATATCATTGTCAACTCTAAGGCTGAAGAGCGGCGTAGCAAGCCGCTGCCAGCCTACCTGATTGTACAGGTATAAAAACAACAATAAAGGAAAAAAAATTGTGAGGTACGTGATGCACTTTTTAGAGAGTTAACGAAATGGAAGCACAGTGCCTAGCGTCGCGGCTACAAACTGTTGCACCCCGTTTTCGAAAACGAATAAGTGTTCTTAATTATTTATTTGTAATTATCTACTAATCTCGGTAGAAGTTTAGTGAATGAATGTTTCCTATCAAGTTAGGGGATACAAGAGCATTATATTAATTATAAAATTTCAGTTCAGTTTCACAATAACTGTCATACATTTATTAGATATGTGTGTATGATATAATCAGGGGTAATAAAAAATGGTTCAAATGGCTCTGAGCACTGTGGGACTTAACTTCTGAGGTCATCAGTCCCCTAGAACTTAGAACTACTTAAACCTAACTAATCTAAGGACATCACACACATCCATGCCCGAGGCAGGACTCGAACCTGCGACCGCAGCGGTCGCGTGGTCCCAGACTGCAACGCCTAGAACCGCTCGGCCACTCCAGCCGGCCCCAGGGGTTATAATCTTATTAAATTCTCACATTCTTGCATTTCATTGTGATATGAATTCTTAGTTCTTGTATTTATTTCGGAGTTTATTCTTCCAGAAGATTTGGTTAATTTCCTTGAATGATACCGAACATTTCGAAATACACAAGTTAGGAAAACCACGAGCATCGAGCGAAGGCATGCCTCAGCGACATTTCTTCGTATGACCCTCACTCGGGAAACAAACATCGGTAACATTGCTGAATATTTCACACACAGCAAACCACGCCTAACGGATCGCTTTAGGGGAAAGTGGCGCTGTAATTGATTGTGAATCAAGATACACTACAGGAATATCACCGAAAATTATTTCAAATAATTTTTAGGTTCATTTATTATTTTTTGTATTTATTTTGTTTCAGATTCATTCAGCAGCGTTACAGGTAGAAGACGAACAAGGACCACGTTATTTCAAAGTACATTGAAGACATTCCTGTAGTAATTCTGCAAGGGAATGGCTACATAAATGGGAAACAAAACTAACAGGAACACGGGGCGCCAAAGTGTGAAACGGAGACGTTAGCCACTGTGCCACTTCTTTGGTAGAACTACTTGTTCTTAAAGAGGCACATGAAGCACCTCGAATTTTTTTTTCAGAAATGGTCAAATATCTCCTGATAATCCTAGGCACGTGTTCGCTGTTTGTCATCCTTCTTCCACTGAGCGAAGTTTCTGAGAATTCCGGTTGTGGCACTTGCAGTTTTCTCCTCGTCAGCATGCCACCTTACGGTATTTGACGGAGGATATTTCGTTTCTTATCCTTCCTGTTACATCTGAGTACAATGCCTTGAAAGACCGACGCGTATATCACCGAAAAGGAACTTGTAAAGCAACAGAGACTACTGAACAATGGATATAAAAAAAGCATAGGACTGCTGATAGAGAGATGTTGAATGAAACATGTTTGGTTATCAGTAGAATAGTGCGCAGAACGTTCAAGGATAAGCCTAGCAGATTTTTGTCGAAATATCTTTCACAAAACCCGAATAAATTCAGGTCGTACGTAAAGGCTGTTAGTGACACCGAAGTTAGTGTGCAGTCAGGACTAGACATGAACTGAAATAGAGATTTTTAGTCTGTTTTCAAATGTCCCTTAACAAATGGAAACCCAGGAGTGTTGCAACAGTTTTATTCTCGTACCGTACTAAAGACCTGTGAACTAGATATTAGTGTCATGAGCGCTGAGAAAGAGTTGAAATCGTTAAAACAGAACTATGCCCTACGGCCGGTGGAATCACTGTCAGATTTTATACCGAATTTTCGTCTGACTTAGACGCTCTTTTAACTACACTCCAGGAAATGGAAAAAAGAACACATTGACACCGGTGTGTCAGACCCACCATACTTGCTCCGGACACTGCGAGAGGGCTGTACAAGCAATGATCACACGCACGGCACAGCGGACACACCAGGAACCGCGGTGTTGGCCGTCTAATGGCGCTAGCTGCGCAGCATTTGTTCACCGCCGCCGTCAGTGTCAGCCAGTTTGCCGTGGCATACGGAGCTCCATCGCAGTCTTTAACACTGGTAGCATGCCGCGACAGCGTGGACGTGAACCGTATGTGCAGTTGACGGACTTTGAGCGAGGGCGTATAGTGGGCATGCGGGAGGCCGGGTGGACGTACCGCCGAATTGCTCAACACGTGGGGCGTGAGGTCTCCACAGTACATCGATGTTGTCGCCAGTGGTCGGCGGAAGGTGCACGTGCCCGTCGACCTGGGACCAGACCGCAGCGACGCACGGATGCACGCCAAGACCGTAGGATCCTACGCAGTGCCGTAGGGGACCGCACCGCCACTTCCCAGCAAATTAGGGACACTGTTGCTCCTGGGGTATCGGCGAGGACCATTCGCAACCGTCTCCATGAAGCTGGGCTACGGTCCCGCACACCGTTAGGCCGTCTTCCGCTCACGCCCCAACATCGTGCAGCCCGCCTCCAGTGGTGTCGCGACAGGCGTGAATGGAGGGACGAATGAAGACGTGTCGTCTTCAGCGATGAGAGTCGCTTCTGCCTTGGTGCCAGTGATGGTCGTATGCGTGTTTGGCGCCGTGCAGGTGAGCGCCACAATCAGGACTGCATACGACCGAGGCACACAGGGCCAACACCCGGCATCATGGTGTGGGGAGCGATCTCCTACACTGGCCGTACACCACTGGTGATCGTCGAGGGGACACTGAATAGTGCACGGTACATCCAAACCGTCATCGAACCCAACGTTCTACCATTCCTAGACCGGCAAGGGAACTTGCTGTTCCAACAGGACAATGCACGTCCGCATGTATCCCGTGCCACCCAACGTGCTCTAGAAGGTGTAAGTCAACTACCCTGGCCAGCACGATCTCCGGATCTGTCCCCCATTGAGCATGTTTGGGACTGGATGAAGCGTCGTCTCACGCGGTCTGCACGTCCAGCTCGAACGCTGGTCCAACTGAGGCGCCAGGTGGAAATGGCATGGCAAGCCGTTCCACAGGACTACATCCAGCATCTCTACGATCGTCTCCATGGGAGAATAGCAGCCTGCATTGCTGCGAAAGGTTGATATACACTGTACTAGTGCCGACATTGTGCATGCTCTGTTGCCTGTGTCTATGTGCCTGTGGTTCTGTCAGTGTGATCATGTGATGTATCTGACCCCAGGAATGTGTCAATAAAGTTTCCCCATCCTGGGACAATGAATTCACGGTGTTCTTATTTCAATTTTCAGGAGTGTATAAATAAATTTCCTGGAACAAAAATTCCGTTCCCAGTAGATGGAACGAAGCCGTTCAATATTCATAACATTTATTTGTTATTTGTTGTAGAATCTTAGAACACATTGTGAGCTCAAGCGTAATAAAATATCTTGAACAGAGTTACCTCCTCCTTTTCAATCAGCACGGATTTAGAAAACGTCGATAATATGACACAGAACTCGCACTTTGTTCACATGGCTTACTAAAATTCTTGGATCAAGACTGATGAATGCAGTATTTCTCGATTTCCGATAAGAAGTTAACTTAGTACCATACGTACGCTTATTATTAAAATTACCGTCGTATGGGCTATCAAGCGAAATTTGTGACTAGACTAAGGACTTTTTGATAGGGAGGATAAAGCAAGTAATCTCCTCTGAAGAGCCATCGGAATATGTAGAAGGATCTTCGGGTTCCTCCAGGTAAATGTGTTGGGTCCCTTGCTGTTCATGTTGTTTGTTAATGACTTTGCGGACAGTATTAGTTATAACCTAAACTTTTTTTTTTCAGGTGATGCCATTATCTGTAATGAAGTAGAGTCTGGAAGATGTTGCAACAACCTTCTGTCAGGTACGTAAGGAGTTTTGTGACAGGGCGTTCCATTCCTCCACTAGAGTGACTGATAACCATTGGATGTTCGTGGCTGCGTGTGTACATGCTCCCAAACCCTCCCCACGCGTGGTCGTTGGGATTTAAGTCACATACTTCACGTACCCTTTTGCTGAAAGAAGTGTGAAAAAGTAATGCATCCAGGATCACTGTCGAACATAATTGTTTTGGTGGGCGAGGCGTTACGGGGCGAGAGGCAATAAAATTCTTCTGTACCATACAGCTGCAGTTCTTTCTGTGTATAGTCCAAATTTCGTCCAGTTATGTTAGTTGGCACTAAAACATCACCCGTAACTTACTTTTGTCTTTAAGTTTTGCACATCAGTGTGAATGCTAAATCTCGCAAGTTTTGGTCACCACTTTTCCTATTGCCATGTGCTCCAGAGTTACGAATGAAAGCTATATAAGGTGCCACATAGCCTGGCATGCCTCCTGACTGGCGCAACGTAGTTCTGGTCAGACGCCGTAGAGAGCGCGCACAACAACGTCTATGTTATTCTTCAGGCTAGCGTCACTCAAATAGGTCCCAAATGGACATCCATCAGCCAAACGCAGATACGAGCAGCCACGTGGCACTCAGTCAGATGGTTCAGTAGTATCAACACTGTGCTTCAAGACAACGTCAGGACATACCGACCGCCATCGCCCAACTGGACGTTCTGAAAGTTACAGTGGTCATCGTTCTCTGTATTTAAGCATATACCAGTATTCAGAAGAGATCAGTGCATGTGAAATACAGTATATTATAGATTCATGGGCGTGCTGACCTCTAAACCTTTGACCACGTAACACTCACCAATCAACGTTACTGTGCCACCATACACATTCCACATGCGCGTCTCTTCAGGATTACATTCGGGCCTGACTTCATTTCTTATGGATGTCTGTGCACGGCCTCATATAACATCAAGAGGAGGACCTCTTAGAACGAGAGGATATTCGGTGAACAGATTGCTCTTGGTACGAGAGGATACTCGGCGAATAGACTGCTTACTGGCCTTGTGTTCAGCAGGGGAACACGCCGTACAGCTTCTACTGCTATCCGTGATCACAGACACTAATAAGGTCCATGTCCCGTATCTGTAGTGTCCTCAGGAGCATCAAAAATCGCTTTTACTTGAATAAAAATGTCATTTCTGTTCGACTCATTGGGTATTTGTTTCATTTATCTACGGTAGTATACTGTAGTAATTCTTTGTATATACAGTCACACTATCATAGAGCCATGTTAGATATCAGTAACATATCCATGTGAAGATCCTCAAGTTTTCCTGACTGTGGTATTTGCTGGAGAAAATACATAAAAACAAACACACGACATAAATTTTGGCATGAGCTGCAACTTAAGTGATAGAAGCTCAGTATCCACACTCGCAGTCATTAGCGTCCAAGTGATTTCGTGAGATGTATGTGGGAAGACGGGCACTCATGAAAAAGGAACTATGGGAATTTGAACAGGTTTAATTATCATCTTGACAAAACGAAATTGTGTTGTTAGCTATTACAGTTTATAAAACACGACTTTTCCTCAGCAACTATATATAATTTTCAAACACAGGTATTACACAGCCAACCGGTTGGAAATAACTACGTATTTGGTACATTGACATACGTTTGACAACTCTAGGCATACGTGTCAATGGCTCGAACGTGTTTTATTTTATTTTTGACTTAAGTATAGGTTCTCTAAACTCTCACCATTGCTTTCTCCCAATATAATTTTACGGTTTGTCCTAATATCATTCTGCTGACAAAACCCTTAGAGGTGTCGAAACCTAGGTCAATGTACCAATCAGTTTTTTGCCACCGGTTGGCTGTGTACTTCCTATGTTTAGTAGTTAATAATTTGTATTTTTGCAGGTATATGAGTGGAGTCCTGGTACACAGTTTAATTTTCGCACAATTGTACAGCAGCTAGCCGCTGAGCCGTGCGCGATTCGCGTTGGTGATGTTTATTACTTGACATCTTGTGTTTGCGGTACTGCCGTCCCGTTTCTTATACGATTTCCTAGCGTCACTGTCATACTACACTCCTGGAAATTGAAATAAGAACACCGTGAATTCATTGTCCCAGGAAGGGGAAACTTTATTGACACATTCCTGGGGTCAGATACATCACATGATCACACTGACAGAACCACAGGCACATAGACACAGGCAACAGAGCATGCACAATGTCGGCACTAGTACAGTGTATATCCACCTTTCGCAGCAATGCAGGCTGCTATTCTCCCATGGAGACGATCGTAGAGATGCTGGATGTAGTCCTGTGGAACGGCTTGCCATGCCATTTCCACCTGGCGCCTCAGTTGGACCAGCGTTCGTGCTGGACGTGCAGACCGCGTGAGACGACGCTTCATCCAGTCCCAAACATGCTCAATGGGGGACAGATCCGGAGATCTTGCTGGCCAGGGTAGTTGACTTACACCTTCTAGAGCACGTTGGGTGGCACGGGATACATGCGGACGTGCATTGTCCTGTTGGAACAGCAAGTTCCCTTGCCGGTCTAGGAATGGTAGAACGATGGGTTCGATGACGGTTTGGATGTACCGTGCACTATTCAGTGTCCCCTCGACGATCACCAGTGGTGTACGGCCAGTGTAGGAGATCGCTCCCCACACCATGATGCCGGGTGTTGGCCCTGTGTGCCTCGGTCGTATGCAGTCCTGATTGTGGCGCTCACCTGCACGGCGCCAAACACGCATACGAACATCATTGGCACCAAGGCAGAAGCGACTCTCATCGCTGAAGACGACACGTCTCCATTCGTCCCTCCATTCACGCCTGTCGCGACACCACTGGAGGCGGGCTGCACGATGTTGGGGCGTGAGCGGAAGACGGCCTAACGGTGTGCGGGACCGTAGCCCAGCTTCATGGAGAAGGTTGCGAATAGTCCTCGCCGATACCCCAGGAGCAACAGTGTCCCTAATTTGCTGGGAAGTGGCGGTGCGGTCCCCTACGGCACTGCGTAGGATCCTACGGTCTTGGCGTGCATCCGTGCGTCGCTGCGGTCCGGTCCCAGGTCGACGGGCACGTTCACCTTCCGCCGACCACTGGCGACAACATCGATGTACTGTGGAGACCTCACGCCCCACGTGTTGAGCAATTCGGCGGTACGTCCACCCGGCCTCCCGCATGCCCACTATACGCCCTCGCTCAAAGTCCGTCAACTGCACATATGGTTCACGTCCACGCTGTCGCGGCATGCTACCAGTGTTAAAGACTGCGATGGAGCTCCGTATGCCACGGCAAACTGGCTGACACTGACGGCGGCGGTGCACAAATGCTGCGCAGCTAGCGCCATTCGACGGCCAACACCGCGGTTCCTGGTGTGTCCGCTGTGCCGTGCGTGTGATCATTGCTTGTACAGCCCTCTCGCAGTGTCCGGAGCAAGTATGGTGGGTCTGACACACCGGTGTCAATGTGTTCTTTTTTCCATTTCCAGGAGTGTATCTTCGCAGTGGCCGCTAGTATTTCCGGGTCTTCGTGTGCAGTGAGCAAATAAGTGGTTCTTAGGAAAATAAAGTTGTCTGTTGGATTGTGGAAGTCACAGTAACTGTTTACGGCCCAATACACAACCTTAACCTTATCCTGTGCGCTCTCTGGTTACCTACCAATCAGTTTTCAGCCCCCAGAGCAGCAAAAACAAAATCCTACGGTATTTAGTTTTCTGCATTTGAAGGGGGACAAGCCCACAGCAATCCGTGTAGTGTTGGTGGAAGTTTTCGGCAACAATTCTCCATAACATAGGTAATTGAAGAGGAGGAGATTAGTGTTTAACGTCACGTCGACAACGAGGTCATTAGAGACGGAGCACAAGGTCGGATCAGCGAAGGATCGGGAAGGATATCGACCGTGCCCTATCAAAGGAACCATCTCGTCATTCGTCTGAAACGATTTAGGGAAATCACGGAAAACCTAAATCACGATGGCCGCAGACGGGTTTGAACCGCCGTCCTCCAGAATGCCAGTCCAGTGTGGTAACCACTGCGCCCCCTCGGTCGGTGGTTAGGTACTGCATACGTTTCCAGTGTGGTTAAATGCTTCTGAGTAACGATGAACAGAGTAGGAGAGAATCTCTCTGTGAAGAAACGGGAATCGCAGAGGAAGTGGAGGCTCTGGTGCTCGAAGACAGCGTGTGGCAGTCGATGAAATCGTCCATGTGTCTGGATTCTTTTCTTGCATTGTGGACTTAGACAAAGCCTTTTACAAATTGCAATGAAATATTCATATCATTAGAATATTGCTACTACAATCTTAAGCGAGGGAAGAAACTACAACATCTACAGAAACGAAATGAAAGCAGCACTTAGCAGGAAGACAGGGGAGCTACTGAAGAACTCTGGCCTCCCAGAAGAACTAGTCAAGAATCTGCGACCAAGAGCACCAAGGCCACTCAGGTTATATGGTCTACCCAAAGTGCATAAGGATGGGGTCCCGCTGAGACCTATTGTTAATGCTATTGGGTCTCCTACATATCAGGTGGCAAAATACTTAACCAAATTATTAGCACCTATAGTCGGCCACTGTAGTCATCATATTAATGACTCAAAAATGTTTGTTGACATCATGAAGATGAGGATAGGTCCGAATGACATCATGATCAACCTAGATGTGGTCTCTTTGTTTACAAAGGTACCGGTGGAAGATACGTTAAAACTGTTAGTTGCTCATTTCTCTCCTGAAATACTGAAGTTATTTCGACACACTTTGACGACCACCTATTTTTTGTATGGTGGAAAATATTATGAAATGACTGACGGAACAGCCATGGGTTCGCCACTGTCACCTGCCATAGCTAACTTCTTCATGGAGGATTTCGAAGAACGAGCGTTGAACAGTGCTCCCTTACGTCCATCCTGCTTCTTCAGGTATGTTGACGATACATTTTTAATCTGGCCACATGGCAATGAGGCACTGCAGCAGTTTGTTGATCATTTGAATGGTATACATCAGAACATACGATTTACAATGGAGGTGAAGAAGGATGGGAAGTTACCCTTCATAGATGTGCTGGTGGAGCGAAAATCAGATGGACGTCTCGGACATTCTGTGTACAGAAAACCGACGCATACAGATTTATATCCAAACGCGCGTAGTTTTCACCACCCATCTCAGAAGAGAGCTGTGCTGAATACCTTGGTACACAGAGCAAGGACTATTTCGGACAAGGATCATCTCGGCTCCGAGATTAACCACCTGACGATGGTATTCAGAAAATATGGATATTCCGATCGTGATATCAGATCTACTCTGGCAAAGAAACCTAGGAAAGACGCTGTTCGAACAGATGAAGAGGACAAACACATCACGCGGCTACCATTCTGCGGTGTAACGACCAGCAAGATCGGCAGAGTCCTGAATCGACAGGGAGTCAGGTCTTCCGGCCACCCAGGAAGATTAAGGAGATGTTGCGACCCGTGAAAGATAATCTTGGCCTGAGAGTGCCGGGAATTTACATTATTACTTGCGAGTGTGGCAAAAATTATGTGGGCCAATCTATAAGAACTGTTGCCGATCGCTGTGTGGAACATCAGCGTCATCTGAAAAACAGGTATCTAGAAAAATCAGTGGTGGCTGAGCACAGTTTGTTAAATAAACATAAGATTTTATTCGATGAAACAAGACTACTTGCTCACGCTTCAAACTATTGGGACTATGTCATCAGGGAAGCAGTTGAAATTAGACTCTGTGAAAATAATTTCAACAGAGACTCCGGTTACGCACTCAGCAGTGCATGGAAGCGCGCAGTAGATAAAGAAAGAGTGCAGAGGGAGACTTCGTACATTCCTCGCAGTTCTCCGCCTGTTGCGATGGATGGCGCTGCAAGCAACGCTGGATAAAGCGCGCAAACAAAATCTATGGATATAGAGGCCGCCACCTCGGTACGCGCCGTTTTCACCGTTACGTCATCCAGCCAATGAGAAGCCGTCCACTGCTTATAAAAGCGAAAGCCTCACCGGTCCACGACTCCTCTGTTATGCCAGTCCTGCCTGGATATCTACCCCCCTCCCCCCCCCTAATTCTATAAGTCCCGACAGATCCTTGAGCGTCATGCACTCCGCCTCGCCTTCCGTATACGCCTCCCGTCCCCCACGCCGATCCACTATGATCCCATTCCTTTCCCCCATCTGCTCCTCTTCCTCGAACATATCCGCATCCTCTACACCTCCCGCCGCCTTGAACCCCCTCACCCCCTGGTTGCTCCTCTCCTCTCCCATCACCGCCCCCTGCCACGTCTTCACTGTTGTATCCCCCCTACCCTCCATCTCTACACCCTACATCTCCTTTCCCAAGGTGGCTTCCATCAACTCCCCCTCCCGGATGGTGCCATCTCTCCCTCCATTTATCCCTCCTATAAACTCTGATCCTCACCCTCTCCTTTCCTCCGTCCTTTCCCTGGGCTTCCTCTTCCTCCCCCCTTCCATCCTGTGTTTTCTCTCCTTCCCCCCTTTTTTCCCCGTCATCTGACCAGTTTCCCCCCACGTGCTCTCGGGTGTGGTATGTCATATTTGTGCCAACTTTTTAGTGCAGTGTTTAAGTGAGTGTTCAGTGTTGTGCGTCTTCCCACAGTGTTGCGAACAGAAATCATGCTGTCACTGGGTGTGCATTTTATATCTTTTGCGAACAGAACCCAGACTGTCGCCGTGTTTTTTAATTGTCTGTCTATTATTTTTCTGCTTCCTGTGTATTTTATTAGCATCATCAACCCTGTGTTTTATGTTTTAAGCTCCAGAATTTTCTGCCATTTTACCTTTAAGTCACCGATTTTATCGTCAACTGTTATTATTTTTTATTATCTTCATCTTTTTACAACAAATTCTGTAGGCTGAAGAGCGGCGTAGTAAGCTGCTGGCAGCCCACCCCCTTTAGGGGGAATCGAAACTCAATAAAGGAAAAAAAACGGTCCACGACAGTCAGTTTCACCCCTGACGAAGATGACTGAGGTAGTCATCGAAAGCTTGGGATGTTATCCAAATTGGACGCGGCATGTAAACCGAGAACTTTTTATGCAAGGACTCCGTCGCGAAAGACTTCATTATTAGACGCGTTGCAGCCTCTTAAAATTTCACCAATTAAACAGAAATATTGTACCCCTTTATAATTCAGAACTGACTGACGTGAGGTACCTTCTACAATCATCGTAATTGGGCTTCGTAATCTCTCAGACCTGACATTGTCCAACCATTCTTCTCACGTCCTTTAGTGTGAGAGCCAAGTTAGTAACTGCTTTACCTTAAGAATAGTCTTATAGATCCACATATGTCGCCCAGTTACGGAATCATGACAATAAGTAAGCACCACTGGAATCAAGTCTTAAGGAACAGAGTAACCCATTCTGAAGCTCGTAGCACTGCACCTGCTCGCCCTCGGCGAAAGAACGCCTGATAGATCTTATGCGGGCGTTGGGATCCTCCTGCTCCTTGATGTCATCAGACAACGATGGAACCTCGGTTAGTACGGCTCACGCCGAGTTATCGAGCACAGTGACCTCTGGAGGAGCGATGTTATCCTCTTCTACCTCAAACTTCCTGCTGAGTATATTTGCAATAACGTTTTCGGCTCTCTTACATGTTTAGCCGTGAATCTAAATGTTGAAATACGTATTGCCCTGCGAGCGATTCTCTCAGTCTTCCTAGGACGCATAAGGACCAAACTGAGGTCTTGGTTGCCTGTCTAAAGAGAAAACTCTCTGTGCTCCAGGTAAAATCTAAAACTTTCAGGAAAGGACCGCAAATGCTTCTAACTCATAGGTGGAATGGCGGCTTCCAGCTGAAGTCAACTCCCTAAATGCGTATGCTACCGGTCTACACCTACCATTCTATTCTTGTAATACAATTACCGAGTTAGAAGCGTTGGAGATCAGAAACAGCTAAACGAGGGGCTTTTCTCAAGAAGATCTCCAGAACTTAAAAACAGACTTTCTGGCTGACAGTGCATTTAAAAGGTTTCCCTTTTATACGTAATTGATTTGAAGGGCTGGCAAGTTCAGCAAACATGGGCACAAACCTACGAAGAAAGTTCATTATTCCTATGAACCTAGCTAGATATTCTTTTCTTGGTCCGCTGGTCTTGAAAGTTATGCTTAGCGCAAATCTCTTTCTAATCTATGGGGACTCCCTCGGCAGCGACAAGATGCCGCAATAAGGAAATCTTCTTTCATCTAGGTTAATCTTCGAAGACTTTACGGTCAGCCCCGTTGACCTTAATTGTTACAAGACCTGCTTAATATGCTCCAAGGATTCCAAAAAGTTCTGCTGTAAATTACCACATCATCAAGATAACCGCAAACGATTTTAACTTTAATGTCTCGAAAAAAAGATCAAGTGGTGTGGACAGCACCGCGGCACCGGTCGACAAACCAAGTGGTACCCATTGGAATTCGTACAGATTCCAGTTGGCGGAAAAGGCGGTCATCAGCTTGGATTCCTTCGTTAAAGTTATCTGGTAGTAGGCCTGGTTAAGGTCCTACAAGGTGAAAAAGATTGCTCCAGCAAACCATGTAAGGCTGTTATGGAGATCTAGGAGGGAAACAGGCTTCAAAACTACCTTACTGTTTTACACACGATAATCCACTACAGGTCGAAACCTATCACCCTTAGCTACCAGCAAAATAGACGAGGGATACGGAGATGTACGTCTCGTCTTTCATCATATCTCCTACCAAATGCCGAAAGACTTTCATCGTGAGAGGTGATGATCTATAGGGGACCTGTTTAACTTGGATCTGATCCGTAGCTAAACAAGGTAGTTTTATTGATAACTCCCAACTTGAGCACTTCTGAAAATTCTTGCAAGACCCTCAACAATTCTTGGGCGTCATCCACATCGAATGCCGTGGACACAATGGCTACTGTGAATCCCTAACATGCTGACACAAACGGAACTTAAAGATGGGATTAAATTAAAGTGACACTTTCCTCCAGAATAATCCAAGATTATCCCCACACTGTTCATAAATTAACAGTCCATTATTAAGTTAGTACACAGCCCCCCTGTCACAGGAACATCTAAAGGCAAAGAAAATTTTACGATACTACAAAAATCGCGCAACGATCCAACTTCAGATAACACCTGGCCATTTTTGGCTCTACAATTTTGAGAAAACTTGCAAATACTTCGGTACCTGCGATACCACTGGCTCAATAAAGAAACGTTACTATCGGAGTCCAACAGCACCCACTCTATTTCATGGTTAACGCTGTTACATACCCGAAGAAGGGAATTCCTAGTTACAGCCCAGCCTTTATTACAAGACTTGGGCACTACACTACTAAAGCGACTTCCTCTCTCTCTTCTGGAGTCAGCTGTTCGGCCGCTGTATCGCTCCAGAATGAAACTGACGGAAAAAAATATATCCTGAAGCCCTGCACTGGAGAGGGATCCCTTGTTAGAATTAACACTTCCAGCCGGGAGTGGTGCCCTCTCATTTGAATTATAAGATACCCGCTCAGCCCCTGCCTCAAGTCCGTTTGCTTGATACCATCAACGTCTGTGACTAACTGATCTCATTCACCAAACGCTTTTGCGCAAACAACATGTGCAAGCACTTCTCCAGACCAAGTCCTTGTAAAACCGTAGTCACAATTTCCCTCTCGACAACTGCACTTTAAAGGCGAGTTCAAATGGTTCAAATGGCTCTGAGCACTATGGGACTCAACTTCTGAGGTCATTAGTCCCCTAGAACTTAGAACTAGTTAAACCTAACTAACCTAAGGACATCACAAACATCCATGCCCGAGGCAGGATTCGAACCTGCGACCGTAGCGGTCTTGCGGTTCCAGACTGCAGCGCCGTTAACCGCACGGCACTTCGGCCGGCAAAGGTGAGTTCGGCTCTGCGCACTTCACCTGAACGATAAATCTGAAACAAATATTCGCTGATCCGCTCATTTTTTATTCTAGCTGACAACCTCTCTTTTGAGACCCGGGAACACAAATCAGGCATAAACACCTGTTGTGTCAATATATCTCCCACTGCTTCGGTTAAGGAACCCCGACACAAAGGGTACAGTAATTGAAAAACAAGCAACCAGTCTACGTTATATTCACATTCCTTCCTAATTCGACAAAAAGAACAAGAATTTCACCAACTGTTGCACGGTACCTGTAGCAAGATACTCCACTCTGGGCAACAAAACTAAGATAAGGTTTGGCATTTTAGCAAAATTACAGGAATTAATCACACCTTAATTTCACACTTTACGAGAGGTGCCAGCATGGTACTTCCTGCCCATCATAATGTTATTAACGTCGCCTGTAATTGCATCACTTGTGCCTGCAACACACTCACTTCCAAATTCTGTTTGGAATCGGTAAACACAAAATTCAGATCACCTGTCTGACTGAACCAATGTGATCAGTACTTGGACACGGTACATCTTCATACATCTTCACATCGAGGGCTGACTACTTCCCAAGCCTTCCCCGACAGAAGGCGCACAATGTCCTAAGGCCCTACTCATCCGACCATCAAGAGTAGCGTCAACCTGCAGTGGCCTCTCTGGCACCAAACACAGCCGCGTCGCCAGTTCTGTCACAGCCTCTCCTTCCGGTTCCCCATAAATCCTTTACTTATACTTCAGCTGATTCCTCTTTAGGTAACTGATTACAATAACTTTTCTGCGCTCCATGGGTCCACCGACTACACCTTATACAGGTCCAACGCAAATGCGTTCTGGAACAACAAATTACACAATACAGAATACCGCGAACTCCACATGTCACCAACGATGTTCGATACAAGCAAGTCACTTCCTACCTCCAAAGTCAATTACAGTCTCATTACTTGTGTTTTGGTAATTTGGAACAAAGTTCCAGCTCTTAAGGGAAGAGCCTGTAATGAATATCTTATTTAGAGCCTCTACCTTCCTTCTTTTTTTTTTTTTAAAAAAAAACGAAATATAGTGAAATGAAATAGAAATTTAGCAGCCTCTTAAAATTTCAGAAGCTAAACAGAAATTTAGAACCTTTTGAAATATCAATTGATGTAATGAAATTAATTCATCACAAAATTAACAAGAAACATGACCATTTAAATCTCAACACAAATCACACACAAATAAGGAAATGCTCTGGTCCAGAAGTAACAAAAAACTGCCATCGGAAAATTTCTGGACGCCTTACAACACGGGCCACCTCAAAGAACTGAGAGCTCCAGGTTCTTCAACATACAGTAACATAATCTTTACAGGAAATGCATCTTAACCCTAGGATGCATATACAGGGCCTCCGAGGCCCTTGTGTGTCTTCATTTTTAAAAAAATTCTGTAATTTTTTGTTTGATTTCCAACTGCTTTCCAGTACTCTTTCACTGAAACTGTCACATTCCTCCTATCAAGTCTGAACGAGATACCTTCTTCAGTTTTTTGTATAATTCAGTACGTTAACAATACACTGTGAATGCATAAGCAGGGCTTCAGAAGCCCTCACACATTTATAAATGTTCTTTAGCATATATTATCTTCAACATTTATTTGGGAGCAGTTATTAATTCAACAATAACTGTAGTAATATTTCCAGCAACAGGAGTGCCAACAGCAGCAGTAGCTGTAGTAGTAATAGCATAACTAAAAAATAATACACACTACTTTCAGATATTGGCGATGTCGGTGTATTATTGACCTTTTTTGCCATCGAATGTTTTATTATTGCGTAGTATTGTTATCCTGTGCTGCTCTTGTCAGCCTCATTGTTACTGTAGTTTGTTTGTTGCTGCAAGGCCCATATTGTTACGAGTATGGCTCGTTTAGTGCTGCACAAGCTGCTGTTCGAGAGACACGAGTTTTGCTATGGCTTCGACACGCAAAGCAAGAGAGTCAGTACGTGCAAATGCGGCTATTTTTGAAAGTGTTGTGGCTCAGTGGTTTGAAGAAGATGATTCTTGCGATGAAGGAAATATTTTTGAAGATGCAAGTACTGAAGAATCAGCCAATGAACTTGCAGACGTGAATATTGAGGCAGATGACTGTCCTTCCGATAATATTCCTTCATCAGAGTCTGAAAATGAAGAACCACCACAAAAAGGTATAAAAGACCACACATACATTAGTCGGATTGGAACGATTTTGAAATTAGATCCTCCTGCAACTTTTCGTACACCTGTCCATAATATCATAAAGAAGGAACCTGGTCCACCCCGTGGTTTGAAAACCTGTAAACCGAATGATGCCTGGAACTATTTCATATCCAAGGAAATACAAGAGAAAATCATCAACTGCACAAATATTGAAGGCAGAAGAGTGGCTACTTTACGTGGAAAAAAGTGGAAAAACGTTTCGCTTGCTGAAATGGAGGGTTTTCTTGGTCTTTTACTGCTTTCTGGTGTTGAGAAGAGTTGGGATGTCCCTATTAGAGAATTACTCTTCGATGGGAAGCAAATCCTTCATATAAGGCCACCATGTCAGTAAATAGATTCGAGGATATAAGGAGAATGCTTAGATTTGATGACAGGCGCACCTGTGAAGCTCGATCTGCAGATGACCAACTTTCAGCTGTTCGCTATGTATGGGAACTATTTCTTGACAAGTGTAGAAATAGAATGATTCCCAATGATTCGCCCACAGTTGACGAACAGCTAGTCCCATTCCGTGGAAGATGCAGCTTCACCCAGTATATGCCCTCTAAACCAGCCAAGTATGACATAAAAATATTTTGGTTATGTGATGCTAGATCTGCATATGCTTTAGACGGAATTGGTTACACGGAAGGAAGCCCCATGAACATATTCAGAAAAATCTAGGATTGAATGTGGTGAAAGATCTTGCTAAAAGCATTGAAGGATTATCAAAAAATATTACTGTTGAAAACTTCTTCACTAGTGTTCAGATGTCAGAAGAGATGCTTCAGAAGCAAATTACAGTGGTGGAAACAATAAACCAGAAATTCCTAATGAGATGAAACCATCTCCCTCAAGAGCAATTCATTCCTCTTTGTTAGCATTTAGAGGTGACATTACAATGGTGAGCTATGTTCCCAAAAAGAAAAAGTCTTTAGTTCTCATTAGCACAATGCATCACGACAGAAACATTGATGACACTCATGCAAAAAAGAAACCAGATATAATAAAGTTCTATAACTCTACGAAAGGTGGAGTAGATCAAATGGACCAGAAAATTCGTTATTACACTTGCAAGAGAATATGATGGACGTCGTAGCAATGAACAATGAAATTTTATTTTCGCCCAACATCTGACATACCATAGTGGAAAAAGTGATAAAACGCGTTTGTTCCTAAGAGATTTAGCAGAAGAAATAATAGGACCACTAACGGAACTTCGTATTCAGATCCCTAATCTTCCAAAGAAAACCGTTGATGCCATGCAGAGATGTGGTGTTCAAAAAGATGTCATATTGCCGAATCAACTACCTTTTTCAGGAACAAGAAGAAGATGAAATTACTGACCATATAATAAACACAAGAAAAGTGCTATGTCATGCATTAAATGTAAAACCAACATTTGTAAGGAACATAGTGTCGTTCTTCGTGCTTCTTGTTTGTGACATGTTGAAAAATTAAGAAAAATGCAATTTTATGTGAACAGTGAATAATAACTTTTTGTCAAAATATTGCCTATATACATAATATTGTGAACAATGAGTACGTTTTAATTGAAGAAATTGGTTGTAATAAATGTTATAAAATGTAAACTTTAACTTATAAGTGAATTAATACAATTATTTGTATATGTTGTATGTAAATCGATGTAACTAACAAAAATTCCCTCTTAGAGCTTTTTTTTTAAATTAATAAAATGTTAATCAAGCCCACCAGATATTGTTACTGTATGTTAGGAATCTTTCAATATGACAATATATTTGACGGAAATAAATTTAACTCCAAAGAATGTTTATATGAAAAGAGGAAAAATTTAAATTAGGGCAGGGCCTAAATGAGAAATGGCACAAGCCTGTAGCCCCTTTAAAATTGTGAGTGTACCTAAAGAACCAAACCATTTTCACAAAATGACAACAGCCTTTAAACTCACAACACGCAAAGGAAGTATGTCAAAACCACCTAATGAAAATGACTTATTACAACAAAATGTTAGTTGGACCCTGCTAAAGGAAATAATACAGCAGTTACCAGATTCAGTTTAATGAGCAAGGACTGCTTATTACTGTTTAAAGGTTACTCAAGGCCAAAAGTATGCAGGCTTATAAAACGGAAGGATGAGCAGTAACTTTCAGCGTAACACAAGGTAGCACTGAGCCAAGTGCGAAGATACCCTGGCACTAAATCCACTCTAATTTCCTCAAAATTTTGAGTAAGCAACTAGCAAATGACCAAGCAGTACACAAGTATCCGCTCACCACGTAGTCGTCAGCTGTAGCAGTGGTCAGACACACAAGCCAGAGCAGAACCGTGCCGCAGTTGAAACACATACATGTGCCAGGAAGGCACAGCCGACAGCGAGAAGCTACAGCGGAAGACAGCTGGAAAATCCACTGGGGAGGTCCAAGGCGTGGCCCGCACTGGACTCAGACTCAACACGTGCCACTGCTGGCCCCTTACTGCCAACTCAGCATACACACCATACCTAGGCCGGCCTCTATACCCCTTCCTCAAAGTCCGCTAAGAACCAATTGAGAGCCAGTGTCTCCGCGTGCTGCCTCAGACCACTTGGTACCATTCAAAGCATGACACTACTGTCGATGCTTGTGGCACAGCTCATAGACATTTTGGTCCTTTCCATCAAACACTGCAAAGTGTAGTAACCGAAAGGCAGTTTTATCGGGAACCAAAATTGAAACTGAATATAATAAGGGAAAAACTGCTATTTACTTTTCAGATCAGATGACTGTATATGAAAGTCCATTGCGAAAGACAGTAAAATGGCTTCGAAATGTAGCCTCCAACCATTTTTGGAACCCCTTTATTGTGAAATCATTATACTAGTGTATGTGCTAAGCAAGATAGCACACAGATGTATCATTGCTATGCAGCCGCTAGGCATAAATATTTCTACAATGCTTGACAGGCACCAAGAGTGTAACATCAACACTTCTATGGGTGAGTACGAGCGAGCATGGCAGAATACTGTAACACAAGTACAGACCAACCTGCCTTTGTTACTCCCATAACACTGTCCAAGAAGTACTAGGTAGGACACAATACCTACCAGGAGGTTTGATGAAGCTGTTATGATACTGAAACAAATTGATTACGCCAGTACTGTTGCGGACCGCATTTCCGCGGGCCATACACTTCAACGAAAAGTTTAGGAACCGTCCAACTGTGGGTGGCCAGTGGAGCCTGGAAACAGGGCCACAGTGTTTGTACGAGATGGCAATGCAACACAGTTTCGCGGCGCCTGATAAAAAACGGGAGACAGTTCATTCTTGAATACGTGACTGGCCAAAGGCCAAAGATGGCAGCAGCACAGAGTTGCCAGACCTAACCAAATATGGTACTGGAAAAGCACTGTGTACGTGACGAATGGCTAGGAAAGTTGGGAAAGCAGGCACACGAGCCATACAAATAGGGGTTCGTCAGTACCCAAGGTAGAGAAGGACACAACAGTCAAAAGTAGATGGCATCTCTGTGTTGCAGGGTGCCTGATGCCGGACTTACTTATTTTCGACTATCCTCAGTAGCTGCCAATGCGCCATTAATGAGTAGTTGGGTTAGGAGTCAGTGCCAGAGTAGTCTTCTGAAGTTATACTGTAGAGGGGACTTCTAGAGATTTCTACACTGATGCTTTAATCAGCCTCACCAAGTTCTGTTCTCTGTACCACTTACAGTTCGCAGGCAAGAAGTAGTTGGCGGTCTACAGTCAACCCACGATATCTTCCACTAAGCAAATAGTCTAATGAGGTAACAGTTCCTGTTACACGTCTACCACACTCCCTCTCGGGATACAACAATGGTAGGTAGAAAAACAGATGCCAGGTGCAGCGCGTGGGATGTAGTACACTAGATAAAAACTTCAGGGTTTAGGAGTAGGTGTTGGGTGACTGGTAGAATCGGCCCAGCTCTGAGAAAAGGGATACCAGTCAGACGTTGCTACCTGCAAGAGGCCTACGGTATCAGAAGATTTGCCACCCGCTGCTGACTTGCGCAAGAGGTCCACCGTCCCAGATGTGTCGCCCCTTGCTGTCGACGTGGGCAAGAGGCCGGCCGTAGGCGTTACATCACCACTGCGAACGATCAGAGCTAGGAGAGGTAGCAGAGACTAGACAGTGAGCAAACCTACGCATCGAACAGCACATCCACTACGAAAGGTCAGTGAACAAAATGGAAAATTCTGCAAATCCAGTACAGTCCCCTTTGACTAGTGCAGGTTGTCGCTATCTTAGTTACAGTGTAGCCACTAAACTAGTGCCTAGGAAGTTTGACAGTGACAGGAAAAAGCTTTCGTAATTTCTGAGTAACTCTGACAGCGCCTATGGTTCAGCTGAGCCAAAGGCCGAAAAAGTGTTACTTAAGTATATTGTAGGACAAATCGTTGGGTCTGACCACAGTAAATTACTAAATAACAAACGCATTCGATTAATATGGGTGTCATACGTCTAACAGTGGACAAAAGAAAGGAGGAAGTGTGGTTCAGATGGATTCTCATGAGGATACGATGTAACTTCATTTCCGTGAAACTTTGAAGAGGGTAACGAACGCTGTCCAGTAGCTGTCCGGTAACAGTGCACTAGTTGGCAAACTGGGTGGAGCTGTAATTATTCAGGGGTTGCTTGCTGACGGGATAAAAATGGTGGTGCGCAAGCAAGAGGAGTCGGCCGCTGTGGTCGAGCGGTTCTAGGCGCTTCAGTCCGAAACCGCGCTATTACGATCGATGGTCCGAATCCTGCCTCGGGCATGGATGTGTGTGATGTCCTTAGCTTAGTTAGGTTTAAGTAGTTCTAACTCTAGGGGACTGATGACCTCAGATGTTAAGTCCCATAGTGCTCAGAGCCATTTGAACCAAACAAGGGGAATGGCGAACTCTGTCAGAAGCACTCAATCTAGCGTCCACTGAAGAACGTGCTGTTACATCCGATGGACAAAAACACAAGGCAATGTCATCCCCAAAACAGGCCCGCAAGATAACAACAATGTGCTTTAGTTGTGGGAGGGACTGACACATGGCACGTGATTCCAGATGAAGTGTTCAAGTTCTAAAAATTCGCCAATCGCAAACAGCACACCCCCGCTCAGAGCGAGTTATGTTATCTGTTGCCGAGATCGATGCTTGCGAGATCGGAGGGCGATCTGAGTGTCCCCCTCCAGTCAGATGTACGCAACGCCGTCTAATAGGGAACACACGTGAGCGAAATTAGTCACTTTCTTTATCTGTCACCGTACCAGGCATTACGCAAAAGACTGCAGTGAGACCCGGTGGACTAACATAAGCAGGAAAAGTCCGTCGGGAAATGAACCGCGTGTGTAGTGCGTCACGGATAATTCGTAGTAGACTGCACGGGAAAGAACGACTATGTATAATGCTGTTGAGGGCAAAAACTGTTGACAAGACAGAGACTGGAATACATCCAACAAGTAATTGAGGACGTAGGTTGCAAGTGCTACTCTGAGATGAAGGGATTAGCACAGGAGAGGAATTCGTGGCGGATCGAATCAGATCAGTCAGAAGACTGTTAACTCGCAAAAAAAAAAAGTAGATGTGAAATTACGAGGGCAGTTCAATAAGTAATGCAACACATTTTTTTTCTCGGTCAATTTTGGTTTAAAAAACCGGAAATTTCTTGTGGAATATTTTCAAACATTCCCGCTTCGTCTCGTATAGTTTCACTGACTTCCGACAGGTGGCAGCACTGTACGGAGCTGTTAAAATGGCGTCTGTAACGGACGTGCGTTGCAAACAACGGGCAGTGATCGAGTTTCTTTTGGCGGAAAACCAGGGCATCTCAGATATTCATAGGCGCTTGCAGAATGTCTACGGTGATCTGGCAGTGGACAAAAGCACGGTGAGTCGTTGGGCAAAGCGTGTGTCATCATCGCCGCAAGGTCAAGCAAGACTGTCTGATCTCCCGCGTGCGGGCCGGCCGTACACAGCTGTGACTCCTGCAATGGCGGAGCGTGCGAACACACTCGTTCGAGATGATCGACGGATCACCATCAAACAGTTCAGTGCTCAACTTGACATCTCTGTTGGTAGTGCTGTCACAATTGTTCACCAGTTGGGATATTCAAAGGTTTGTTCCCGCTGGGTCCTCGTTGTCTAACCGAACACCATAAAGAGCAAAGGAGAACCATCTGTGCGGAATTGCTTGCTCGTCATGTGGCTGAGGGTGACAATTTCTTGTCAAAGATTGTTACAGGCGATGAAACATGGGTTCATCACTTCGAACCTGAAACAAAACGGCAATCAATGGAGTGGCGCCACACCCACTCCCCTACCAAGAAAAAGTTTAAAGCCATACCCTCAGCCGGTAAAGTCATGGTTACAGTCTTCTGGGACGCTGAAGGGGTTATTCTGTTGGATGTCATTCCCCATGGTCAAACGATCAACTCTGAAGTGTATTGTGCTACTCTTCAGAAATTGAAGAAACGACTTCAGCGTGTTCATAGGCACAAAAATCTGAACAAACTTCTCCTTCTTCATGACAACGCAAGACCTCACACAAGTCTTCGCACCCGAGAGGAGCTCACAAAACTTCAGTGGACTGTTCTTCCTCATGCACCCTACAGACCCGATCTCGCACCGTCGGATTTCCATATGTTTGGCCCAATGAAGGACGCAATCCGTGGGACGCACTACGCGGATGATGAAGCAGTTATTGATGCAGTACGACGTTGGCTCCGACATCGACCAGTGGAATGGTACCGTGCAGGCATACAGGCCCTCATTTCAAGGTGGCGCAAGGCCGTAGCATTGAATGGAGATTACGTTGAAAAATAGTATTGTGTAGCTAAAAGATTGGGGAATAACCTGGTGTATTTCAATGCTGAATAACACAACCCCTGTTTCAGAAAAAAAATGTGTTGGATTACTTATTGAACTGCCCTCGTATGAATAGACAGCGAGACCCATTTCAGTGTTCAAATGGCTCTGAGCACTATGGGACTTAACATCTGTGGACATCAGTCCCCTAGAACTTAGAACTACTTAAACCTAACTATCCTAAGGACATCACACACATCCATGCCCGAGGCAGGATTCGAACCTGCGACCGTAGCAGTCACGCGGTTCCGGACTGAGCGCCTACAACCGCTAGACCACCGCGGCCGGCCCATTTCAGTGTGATTAAAGCCATCGTCTTAAGAAGTAGACGTGAGGAAGGCAGTACAATCCGGAGTATAGCTAATGAAGAGATCCGAACAGTGGAGCAGTTTAAGTTGCACTTGCACACCAAAGCGGGTATTGAATACGATCAATAATTCTTAATTGTAGGAGACAAAATAGTCATACTACTTGACGGATTACTAGCCGAGATTTCCTAAAGAGATATGAAGCAGTACTCGATTATGCATACAGGAGAACCAAGTTGCGAAACGAATGGTTAGAGCCGAAAAAAGCAATAGGAGGGACAAGGATGTCAAAGCTGGCCAGAGTAACGAACACTGCCGCCAATACTGGGGGAGCGAGTTACAAATTCGCAGTCAAACACAGAAGCGTTAAGGGGCACAGCGCAAATAGACGGAGGCAGTGCGAGGCAGAGAAAGCAAACAGCCCGGGGCACAATAACAGCGCTGCGAGGTGCCGCGCGCAACATGGGCCAAAGGTTAGGTAACAAGATGTTTACAGCTCCGTTGCAAGGTCCATTGCGTCATACACCGTCACCAGTCATCTACAGCGAATAGCAGAGAGAGAGGTCGCGAGAGAACAGTGATAGCAAACGAACGAATATGAGAGAACGCAATCAGCAGCACCCTCCAGAACGTAAGCGTAAAGGAGAAATTGTAACTAGTACGCAGGACTAACGTTTCGTCAAAATTTGCGCAATGCACGTAAGGGGAACAAAACTTCTGATCCCCAAGGAAGAAGTTCGTCCCGTCGTATATATCCCGGAAGCAATAATGACTGTGCAGGAAGAAACCTGCATCACTAATATGCTTAATACTAGAGACGAAGTGATTCGCTTAGAGACCCCCGATGTACTCACAGAAATAATCCCAGCCCCTAGTAGCTTCAGAGTTCAATAAATAACAAACAAATTGAGGGTTGCGGCAAAGTTGAAAATCAGTTCGATCCAGGGAAATATGCAAACCAAACATTTGAATAGGGTGGAAAGACAGGCTCTCCAGAGGATATGTACTGCAAATTGTGATTTATTCCACTTACCTCATTCGTCGTTGGCCACGTTCTTGCAGGATCTTTTTCCGGTAGGATAGATGTCGGGGATTTGATGCTTTACCGGATTCCTGATATTCGAGGTACACTCGTGAAATGGTCGTACGGGAAAATCCCCACTTCATCGCTGCCTCGCAGCTGCTATGTCCCATCGTTTGTGCGCCGACTATAACACCACGTTCAAACTCACTTAAATCTTGATAAGCTGCCACTGTAGCAGCAGTACGCTACCTAACAACTGCGCAAGACGCTAATTTCCTTATATAGGCGTTCCCGACGTCAGCCCCGTATTCTGCCTGTTTAGATATCTCTGTATTTGAATACGCGTGCCTATTCCAATTTCTTCGGTGCTTCAGTGTATATATACGAAACGTCTTTACTTGTCAATTTCGATTGTGTGAGTTGTTGTTGAAGAAACAGGTGAATGAAGGGACTCATTCTCTGAAACCGAAAGAGCTTTGGTATGTGAATTTAATCACTA
Source organism: Schistocerca nitens (assembly GCF_023898315.1). Classification (NCBI taxonomy): domain Eukaryota; kingdom Metazoa; phylum Arthropoda; class Insecta; order Orthoptera; family Acrididae; genus Schistocerca; species Schistocerca nitens. The sequence continues at coordinate 131,155,743 of NC_064617.1, read as the reverse complement.
TAGCATCTTGATCGCTAGGTATTTCGTCACCTCCTGACAATAACTACTCCTCACGTTATTAAATTTCGAAATTACCTTTTTTGATGCAGATTATAACATCCCTTTAACAGTCAATTAATTAGTGTTTTCGTTTTTCAGGATCTATGACCATGACCGTGCAACTGATCGTTCTTAAGCATTGTTACGATTACCTCCTGGCAGATTAAAACTATGTGCCGGACCGAGACTCGAACTCGGGACATTTGCCTTTCGCGGGCAAGTGCTCTATCTTCTAAGCTACCCAAGCACGACTCACGACCCGCCTTCACAGATTCAGTTCTGCCAGTACCTCGTCTCCTACCTTCCAAACTTCACAGACGCTCTTCTCAGCTCGCAGGAGAGCTTCTGTGAAGCTTGGAAAGTAGGAGACGAGGTACTGGCCGAATTGAAGCTGTGAGGGGGGACCGTGAATCAAGCTTGGGTAGCTCAGTTGGTACAGTTCTTGCCCGCGAAAGGCAAAGGTCCCGAGTTCGAGTCTCGGTCCGGCACACAGTTTTACTCTGCCAGGAAGTTTCATACCAGCGCACACTTCGCTGCAGAGTGAAAATCTCATTCTGGATTGTTACGATTAGTGTAGTCTCCAAAACGCGACATTATTTTATGCTGGAGAGTGGTTAGATTAAGAAGCAATGTTTAAACATGGTTTTATTTAGCGATTGTAATTCTTTGTAGACAGTTTCAATTACGGTCGATAGCGCAAATCGCATATACAATTTAGTAATAAGATTTAATGATTTTACTCTTCAGGGGTTCATTATCTAAAATAGAACCCTTTAGCATTTTATTGGGTGAAGAGAAATTCAGTAAATCAAAGAACGACTTCTACGCAGCTCACAGCAAGAGGTATCAACAGACTAGCGAACCTCTCCCTCCAAACCACGTTTGCTAACTGAATGTCTTTCTCTCTTACGATACCTATCCAAGAGATAAGCAAACGTACTTGTAGAATATTTGGGTCCTTATACAATACGATAGAACATGGCAACTCTTATTTAGAGCACTTTTAAAACAAAAATGCATTACTCAAAATTCAACTTCTGTGTTAATTGCTTATTCAATAATAGTTTCAAAAGAGATTGAAACATGACGTTAGATACTTTCTCCACCAAGGGAATTTTCATTTCACATTATGGAATCTAAGCCTTCTCCAACTTCACATGCGATATTAACCATATTTTAAGCACTTCAGGTATTATTATTAACAAAAACAAACACCCCTTTAGTAATTAGATACAACATTACTGAAAATCAGAAAACTTTGGGAATAAGGAGCAGGATTCTAGTACCGGTTACGTGAGTAACATCAATAACTCTCTTGTAACTCATGGAGATTAAGTATCAGACCACAGTAAAGGAGACATTGATTGCTGCACTTTTACAAATCGAAGAAACATATAGTGCCTGGAGGTAACAACGCGTCTAGCTGCAGCGGAAATGGCATTCGTTAGTATTACATAACTGTGGTCCAGCATACAACCTGCTCTAACATTATTCTTCTTTCCACAACTAAACATCATATACCACTACACAACCACTTCACGCTGCCATATTCTGGTTATGTGTCCATTCCAGTAAGTGTGTTGATAGGTATTCTCGATTCCACTCCAAGATGTTAACAAAAAATGGTTCAAATGGCTCTGAGCACTATGGGACTCAACATCTTAGGTCATAAGTCCCCTAGAACTTAGAACTACTTAATCCTAACTAACCTAAGGACATCACACACACCCATGCCCGAGGCAGGATTCGAACCTGCGACCGTAGCAGTCCCGCGGTTCCGGACTGCAGCGCCAGAACCACTAGACCACCGCGGCCGGCCAAGATGTTAACAGTTTAAGGTTCGGCACCCCTGCACCTGTTACAAATGCTATTTTTATTTCCCAAGCTTCAATCGGTCTCCAGCTTGCCTGTCGATCGCGTCACATCGCACTTCGCCGGCCGAAGTGGCCGTGCGGTTAAAGGCGCTGCAGTCTGGAACCGCGTGACCGCTACGGTCGCAGGTTCGAATCCTGCCTCGGGCATGGATGTTTGTGATGTCCTTAGGTTAGTTTGGTTTAACTAGTTTAAGTTCTAGGGGACTAATGACCTCAGCAGTTGAGTCCCATAGTGCTCAGAGCCATTTGAACCATTTCGAACATCGCGCTTCTCAGTTTTGAACACGTAAAGATGTCTAGAACAATGGAGTCTCCTATGAAATGGGAAGAGCGTGCTGCCATTCGATTTCTTCTTATTGAAGCATTCCGCCTCATTTCCTTGGCGTCAACATGACGTGAACTGTCCTGAGTGGCAGCACAGAGCGGCAGTGGTGGAGGAACTTTTAAGCAGGCTATATGGACTTAAATGACGCAGACAGTCAGACACGAAAACGAGTGTCAATCAATGATCTTTCTCAGCGGTTGGATAAACCGATTGCAGAGAATCATCAACGAAGCACTATTCAGAACAAGCGAGGAGGTGTCACCAGACATTGTCCTCCTTATATACTTCTGAAGTCGTCAGCGTGGGGGTGATCTTTAGTGTTATGAACACTGAATGACTTTCCGTGTAAACGTAGGTGCCGAAACCTGTCATGTGTGTGAATAAACGACCTTAGCGATCTTGACAGTTGAAAATGTATTCAGTGTCCATTGTCCCTTTTTATGACAATCCTCGGGCGCACAGTTCACCTTCAACAAACATACTCCTATTGCGATTTACATCAGAAGTGCTTGTTTACCCACTATACTCCCCCGGTATGGGTGAAACGCTGGCTGTGGTGATAGTATTTTTGGCACAGACAACGCTGCAGACCAGCGTAAATAATTGGTGGAAAGAACAGACAGTTGCCCTCTAGGACGACGGTTTATCAAGCTGGTATCATGCTCCGAAAAATGTCTTATTCGGTTGTGTAGGTACATGAGGAAAAGCCCCAACAAACTACGACAAAATTTAAAACCTATGGTAATAATCATTATCGCGGCCGCTGTAAGCGTCGATAAAGATTTATTTTGCTACGCCGGAAGGCGAATAACAAGCGATAAAAACTCCCTTCAGATTTTTTTGTCAGTTACTACATAGACTCTGTCTTTAGTTCTCATGGCGATAAGACGTTTCTTGTAATACAGTGTGTTGTCCGAATAATAATCCTATGAGAATAAGAAGTCTGAGAGTTCGTTTCTGTGCAAAACCAGGAAAGTTTTCTTTTCTTCCGCGCATTATCCCAATGTCATATCAAGAAGCTGCCTGCATCTGAAGAGGAAGTGCGATTAATAATTAATATTATACACACGGTCAAGAATGAAAAAAACTTATGGCGGAAGAAGACAATTATAACCAAGGATACCAAATTCGACGTAAGTTCACGACACCACTGGCTCAAAAATGAAAGACAATTTATTCGCTGCAAAATTTATAAGCAAAATTGTTAAAAATCAGGTATGTCCATATGCTCATAGTATAATATTTGCACACGGTGCGGCGACTACGTAGTTAAGCAGGTAGAGGGAGTAACCAAATATAGGCAGTAAAACACTGAATTTTCATCTTGGTTTCCTTTTGGAGCTCTTGTATGGCGCACTAACCACGTAATGCCCACAGAAGGATTTTCCTCCAGCTTCTCCTTCCATAACTAAACGTTTTTGCCTGTCAATCCCTATGCAAAGTTCTGTAATATAAACAGGTTCTCATGCTTAAAATACACAAAAAACTATTCATTATCACTACAAATTATGTACATTTATGAATAGATATCAATGAGAGTATCACAATGGCAATGGCACAATCGCACAATGACAATGTAGTGTTACGAGGTGTTACGAGTCCAAATAAAGTTCTCTTTGATGCTATCATTGTAATTTTTCCATTTCTGTAATGTTCCATGCTGTAACCATACATCACTAGTTCATCTGTATACAGTACCAGAAACCGCAGAGCTTGACTCTCTCGTAATTTTATCACCGGACGCGTTATTGACGTGGTGGAGGCAAAACTACGTCTCCATGTAGAATGGGCACTCACACGTGCCTATGACATGACTGGATTTGCCAGGACGCTTCGTTCACACGGGTTGTAGCCCACGAAAACGTGGCCCATACTAGCGTGTCATGTCCAAAAAAAAAGTTAAAATGTGTGTGAAATCTTATGGGAATTAACTACTAATGTCATCAGTCCATAAGCTTACACACTACTTAACCTAATTATCCTAAGGACAAACACACACACCCATGCCCGAGGGAGGACTCGAACCTCCGCTGGGAACAGCCGCACAGTCCATAACTGCAGCGCCTGAGATCGCTCTGCTAATCCCGCGCGGCGTGTCATGTTCCACGGGAGAGAATCTATTCACTACGATAATAAGAGACAGTTACATGGCTGGAACGAAAGAACTAAGTGCTACATAATACGTATACGTTGAGGGTCTGTAAACCGTCGTATAGCGCTCCCTGCGGTGCCTCGTCTTTTAGCCAAAATGTTTCTTGTGATCAATGTGGAGTTGTTCCGACAGTGACAAAGTGGGTGTTTCTTTTTGTAAGTTACACAACAGGTAAATTTGTTTTAGTAGTTGTGTCTGCTGTACGTTCAGTGTATAAATGCACGCGCGTATCTGAGAAGAGACTGATGATTGGTGCACGTCTTTTTACATACGTCCCGTAACTCAGTTGGTTTTGTTCACACTGAAGTATTATTTCAGTTGACTAACAAAGCTTGTTTCATCCTGGTTTCCCTTGCCATTTATTGTACATCATATAACATTCCCAGAATTTTGTGAAGACGGAGAATTTTGACAAATGTTTGTAGTAGACTTTGTAACTATTTCGAAACGTCAGGAACATAGGATCACAAGATTTATTATGCTATTGAAAGCATAGCTGCTGAACAGAAAATCTGATGAATTGTGCCGGTTTGTTTGAGTACTATTAAGTAAATGACATCTGCAGTAGTCATTACTTCAATAACTGTTTTTGCCACCTTCTGTTAAATTTTAAATGAAGTATGCTTTCTTATTACAAAATATAGATTATGAACAGAAAGGTCTGTAATTCTCTGTGAATGAGTAGTTACCAGTTTAAAATTGTAACTTGAGATTGTAATAGGTGCCATATCTAGACAAAATAAAAGTATAAAAATGTATACTATATACTAATCTTGATATCCATTAGTAAGTAGGTAGTTGGATAGTCTTTCTATAGTACTTGGATCTATGCAATGAGGAGACGATAAACTGATTCAGAGGATAGGCTGTTTAGCTATTTCGCAAACTTACAATCAACCAACAACTTCTTTGACTGGATGAGTCGATTAAATCGTGTTGTACCTGATCCGTGAATGGAAGTTTCCATGTCTGACCCAGGTGGCACACAGTTTATATTACTTTTTTCAAACTCGTGCTACGCAACTTATAAATTACGCACATAAACCACTGATAATGGAAATTTTCTATAATGGACATGTTTTGCGTATACTGAGGGGTGTATTAAATACACGAAGAATGATTCCAAACTGAATTGTCAGGGCAGTGTCTTCTCATTGTGAATTTCATGCAATCGATCATGGAGGACTACAGCATTTTTACCAAGTCTGTGCAAAACGTCTCGTGAACGGATCAATAAAAAAAGAGAAACGTCAATACTATTGTTTTGGACGCTTCAGGTGGTCTACAACGTCTCCTACCACTTGAGTATCAAGATCTGAACGTTCATGGAACCATGTGAAACTGTCAGAATAGTGCTCCTTTGAGACATTGCTCAATTCTCCAGTCACAACGGCTTGAAAGTCCATTGTCATCAAAGCATCGACCCTTTACGCACTATTATTCTCTGTGTGGATTTGTGGTAGATTCGTATTGATAATACCAAGTCTCGTCACCTATCGGGTTTCTCTGCACAAAAGAACTGCTCACAGTTCGCTTCTTAATGAAGTTGCGGCAGGCGTCTCCTTCTTTGTGTTTGGGAGTCAAGGTGTGCGGGACAAATCTAGTACACACTTTCTCTTTTCTTGAAAACATTCTGGAGAGCACCTGATTTAGATATGTTGCTCTGTTCCAATTTGTGACGGAACAACAATGACACACTGTGGTTGCACTTGCCGCTGCCTGTTCACAACTAAATCGTAGAGTGCACATCTATTGCAACAATTGTTAGTTCGAGCTGCCGACCGAATTTTCTGCGCCGACGTCGCTTGTATGTCTACGTGGGCAACCAGTGGTGACCACACTGCACTTGCATCCCAGAGGACGTCGGTTCAAATAAGCATTGCTGGTGAATTTTAAAAAAAAAGTACCTAGTTTCTACAAGGAATCATATAACTCTCTTGGAAAATGGCTTTCCGAGACTGATGTCTGAAATATTCTTCTGTGAGACTGACAAGGAGGAGACTGAGGCATTAATTAAATCACTGAAGAATAAGTACTCACATGATGGAGGGCGTAGCAAAATATTAAAGTACTTTGCAGCACAGGTTAGCCCTGTGCTGAGCCATATTAGTATGTTACCGTTAGAGAATGGTCAGTTTCCTGAACGATTAAAGTACTCAGTAGTAAAGTCGCTTTATAAAAATGGAGAATGGAGTGTTGTAGACCATTTTAGACCTATTTCTATACCACCAGTGTTTGCTAAAGTTACTGAAAAGGCTGTGTATGTTAAGGATAATTGACCATTTTATATCACATAATTTGCTATCAAATGTACAGTTCGGTTTTAGAAGTCGTTTAACAATGGAAAATGCTATATTCCCTTTTCTCTGTGAGATACTGGACGGACAAAACAAAAGGTTTAGAACGCTAGGCATGTATTTTGATTTAACTAAGACGTTTGATTGTGTTGATCACAAAATATTGCTCCAGAAGTTGGACCATTACGGAATAGGGGAGCAGCTCAAAATTCGTTCACCTTTTAACAACAGACATCGAAAGGTCGTTATTTACAGTGGTGAGAATGGCTGTGATATGGGTGTCTGAACAGGGCACGGTCAAATGGGGGTGCTCCAGGGATCAGTGTTAGGGCCAGTCCTGTTCCCTATTTATATAAATGATATGCCCTCTAGTACTATGGGTAATTCTAAAATATTTCTGTTTGCTAGTGACACTAGCTTGGTAGTAAATGTTGTTGTCTGCAACATTCGCTCTGTTTCAAACAGTGCAGTTCATAACATAAATTCTTAGCCTATAGAAAGTAAACTAATTCCAAATCACAGCAAGATCAGGTTCTGCAGTTTCTAACACACAATTCAACAAAACCCGATGTTTTAATTTCACAGAATGGGCATACGATTAGTAAAACTGAACATTTTAAATTTCTAGGTGATCAGAGATATAATAAACTGTCCTGGAAAGCCCACGTTCAGAATCTTGTTCAAAGACTTGATACTGCCATTTTTACTATTCGAACCGTATCTGAAGTAAGTGATCATTCGACACGAAAGTTAGTCTACTTTGCTTATTTTCGTTCGCTTGCGTAGAATGATCTTATATTTTGGGGTAGCTCATCCCATTATAAAAGAATATTTTTGGCTCAGAAACGGGCAGTTATGGCAATAAGGTGTAAGTCTGCATAACTCTTACAGAATCCTGTTCAGTGGTCTGGGTATTTTGACATTGGCCTCTTAGTGTATATATATATATATATATATATATATATATATATATATATATATATATATATATATATATATTCTTTACTGTCGTTTATTGTTATTAATATAAGCTTATTCCCAAGAATTAGCAGCCTTCACTCAGTTAATACTCAGCAGAAAACCAATCTGCATTTGGATCGACTTCGTTAACTCTTGTGTGGGAAGGTGTGCTGTATACTGCTGCATCCAATTTGAATAAGCTACCACAAAAATTTAAAAAAATTTTGCAGTAATCAAGTCTAAACTCAAGTTTCCTCATGGGTCCTTCGATTCTGTTGAGGATTTTCTTGAAAATTAAGCTTATTCTTATGTTTCATTGTTGATTGCGTTTGCTTAAACTTATGGCTTGAAATTTTTTGGGCTCATGAACGTTTTATTTTACTTATTATTACTTTTATGTTGCAATTTCATCTATTGAGACGTTTCGTGATCATGGAGATTTGCCCCTTAATTTGATATTACGGAACTAGACGTGTAAATAAATAAATAAATAATCCAGATTTGGGTTTTCCGTGATTCCTGTAAATCATTCTGCGCGAATGACGGGATTGTTCCTATACGTGGACACAACCGATTTCGTTTCCCATTCTCGAACCCTTGCGAGCTAGTGTTGTATCCGTAACGACCGCCATGTCGAAGCGACTTTTATGCGTAATATTCCTTTCTTCGACGGTGGGGTCTGCCATCCATTTTACGATGACGAGTGCGGTAAAACTTTTAAACCTTTGCGAAGTGTCCGGACTTCAGTCTAATCTTTTAGGTTGGAGATTCTAGGTGCTATAAACTGGCTGACATATCCGTTTTTTCCAGCGATTAGCCAGCTATAGCTGTCTGCTATGTTATTTCATTTATTTCTCCTGCTTTTTCCGTTTCTTCTCTGAGTTTTACAGGGAGTTTTTTATGTTTTCCTACTCAGTTCACGGTTTAATAATATAGCGATCTTATCCACATTTGTCTCATAGAACTTTAAACTGTGCTCACACAACACCATATCATCAGTTTCATCGATAATAAAATCAATCTTTTCGTTGGACACTTGGTATACGCTATATGATCAAAAGAATCGTGGCACCACTGTGTAATGCTGAGCCGAAACTATATATCTGCTGCCGTTGATTGTGTCTTTAAGAAGATTAAACATCTAATGCTCCCCGTGCCCTATTCGTCAACCAGGACTGAATCAAGGTATCCCATTTGTCTGCCTCTAGAGTAAATTTTTCGTACCGAGGTTAGAAAGTTTCCTAATTGTTTTCGCAGCTCCTATATGAAGCTGGACGTCGGCCGGGTATTCATCTAGTGGGATGCGGAAACCGCTTGAAAACCACATCCAGCCATCTTCTTATAACTTTCGGGTGTGCATCCGGATCCCGCCGACATTGTGCCATGATATTTCTGCCCAGAGGCGTCCTCCCATCTTCGGGTGAGTAGACAAAAACTGAAGAGCCCAGGTGCATTCACGTTATTTATGCCAAATCTCGCGCATGGGAAATGTGCTGGCTTCTTTCAGCACATGCGTCGGGTGATGACATTAGAATTATAGAGCGACAGCGGAATCGACAGGTTCATTCGATAATCGATGGTTGTTACATCATCTCTCACTTCCACCATCGAGGGCAGCACAAACAATTCGGCTTTCCCGCGCATATCAGTACCTGACGTTTGCGCCAAAAGACACCAGCACATTTCGCTTGCGCGACTTTTGGCATAAACGCTCTTCAGTAGTTATCTGCTCACCTGAAGGTGGTCGGAAGTGTCTAGGCCGAAATATCGGAAATATCGTAGCAGAATCTCGAAGGGGTCCGGCAGCACACCAGAAAATTATTAGAAGAAGAAATACGCACGGAAAATTTCTGAAGTTACACATCCGGCCTTCGTTAACTTTCCGGGAGGATTCGAATCGGGGCCTGAAGTGGCCGCTTTTGCACACAGGGCTATATGGGTGGTTGACGCGAGATGTCACGAGAGGTGGATCCATCAGTAACAAAAAAGGTCTGGAGTATTGATTTGTCAGTAGAGAAGCAGAAACAGCAGAATTGGTCGTTCAGGGGAGGTCATTGCTGATGAACGCGGATTAGTCAGTAGATGTCACCTGAGTAATAGATCGATCGATCAGAGGCGTTACAGCCTTTGCAAAGCTGCCCAGATCGGTTGCTGGTGACGTTATAGTGAACTGGAACCGCGAAGAAACAACCACAGCTAAAACAACACAAGACAGACCTCATTTAGTGATGGTCAGGGGCCATCGAGCATTGCGGAATGTGACTGTAAAAAAATCACAGGGGAGCGGATCACCTTTCAGTTCCGAAGCACTACCAGCAGTCCACAAAGCACAGTGTAACAGTATAGGGAGTTAAGAACAAGGAAGCACACTGCTTGAGTAGCTTCTCGACACATTTCTATAGTCAGTTCTAAGTGACGGTCGAAGCGGATGTGAACAGCGCCGCCAGTGGACAGCGACTGACTGGAGAACGACTGATTTATGGTGATGATTGTGAGAGGATGGTGGAAGGTTTGCCGAATTCCTGGTGAACGTTACCTTCCGTCTTGTGCGGTAGTATTAACAGTAAAATACGGAGGAGGTGGTGCTATAGTGTGGTGGTATTTTTATGATTATGGTGTGGTCCCATTACAATTTTATGTACCACGTACAGTAGAGAGACAGTTCAGAGACAGTGATTGTATCAGGATGACAATTCAAGAAATGGTTCAAATGGCTCTGAGCACTATGGGACTCAACTGCTGAGGTCATTAGTCCCCTAGAACTTAGAACTAGTTAAACCTAACTAACCTAAGGACATCACAAACATCCATGCCCGAGGCAGGATTCGAACCTGCGACCGTAGCGGTCTTGCGGTTCCAGACTGCAGGATGACAATTCACCCAGTGAGGTAGTGACAATCACTTTCCTGAAATGGACCGGTTCAGAGTCAATGTCATCCCTTTAAACACATTTCTGATGAGTTAGAGCATCGACTTCGCCTCAGAACCCAGTTCCAACATCACTCTAAGAAGTAGCTGCCAATCTTCGAAAGCCATTGAGACACTTCAGACCACAGCAGAGTTCAAATCGTCATAGAGGTGAAGGATGGACATACGCCGTATTATTGTCCACTAATAGGCTTCCAGCTATTTTTGGTGAGATAATTTATGCGGTACAGTGACAACTGAAAAGCGATGTATATCAAATATTTGCCTGCTCCTATAACAGGTAACTTATCTTCTCGCTGTAGTTGACGAACGATAACAAAAAAATGGCTCTGAGCACTATGGGACTTAACTTCTGAGGTCATCAGTCCCCTAGAACCTAGAACTACTTAAACCTAGCTCACCTAAAAACGTCATACACATCCATGTCCAAGGCAGGTTTGAAACCTGCGACCGTAGCAGTCACGCGGTTTCAGACTGTAGCGTCTAGAACCGCTGGGCCACTCCCACCGTCACGAACGATAACAGGTGAATGTTATTTCGTAATTACCTGCCACTTTTTTGCCACTGTCCTATACCACGCTTGTTCGTTTTCAGAACATAAAACGTGGTGAAGAGGCGTTCATTTTACCTCACTGACGTCGCGGAGTTACTCTCTAAGGAATTCTATATCTTTTTCACAGGAGCGATAACGTCCCGCCCTTCACGCAGCTTGTGAGTGCTCTACTAGGTGGCTCCGCCAGCGGCCGAGGCGAGTAACTGGTGCGGCAGCTGCGGCGCCGTTCCTCACCAGAGCTGCCGGAGTTAATGGCGCGTCTCTTCCTCAACCGCCGGCCCCGCCTGGCCATCCTGCGCTACCCGACTCTGTGGTTCAGAGTTTGGCTATAAACTGGCTACTGGCTGGCGGCCACTTGGGCGTGGGCTGCTGACTTCGGTCGCATTCTCACATCGTTACTCATACTTTGGCACCTCAGCCGACTTCCCTCCCATAACTTATCTACCCAAATTGTCACAGCTCACTGAGAGCAGTGAAAACTTATTCTATACTAAATACCGTTTTATGAACTCATCGCAGGATTCATTACAGAAATTAGATGGTTTACTAACATTAGCAACAAAACGTGTAGAATGCAGTTTTTAAACATACCTGTCTAACATTACTGTTTTACAATTGTACTCTACATGTAGACAAATTTCATCTGTCCTTTTGCTGATTTAATTCGACCTGCCTCACCATCCTGTCCAGTGCCAACTTCTTCATCTCAGAATAACACCTTACCAAACGTTTTCAATTATATCTCAGGTTTAAACCACTGTTTGTCTTCCACCTAAAGTTTCTGTCCTCTACGGCTACCGCTAGTATGTTGGAAATCATTCCCTGATCTCGGCACATATCCTAATATTATCTTCCTTCTTCTGGTCAGTGATTCGACACTCTACTGTGCTCACCGACTGTGTGGAGGATCTCATCGTTACTTAAAGCCCACGTTATTTTCCATATTTCAAACGCACCTGTTAGCTTTTGTTTCGATTTTTACAGACTCTGCTATTCTCTTCCCTACAATTTTGTACCCTAGAGGCACATTCTCTTAAATCGCTTACATTGCTCTATTCCTGCATTTTTCTCAACATTTTTGTATTCCCTTTTTTTCATCTTTCTATTCAAATATTTCTTGTGTTACCCGAGGTTTTATCGTAGTTCCGTGTAACAATATTTGTCTGTTTAACTTCTGTTACTGCAGTTTTCAGCGATGCCCCTTCTTCTTAAACTCAACTGCCTAGAGTAGAATACAGTATCCACATAACACAGTCTAACTCACAACGTCATTCCTCAGAATTTCGGTATCTCACTTCTTTCTCCACATATTCTTTCGGAAGATGATCGACTCCTCCCTCGGGATTGGGTGTGTGTTGTCCTTAGTGCAACTTAGTTTAAGTTAGATTAAGTAGTGTGTAAGCTTAGGGACCGATGACCTCAGCAGTCACTTAGAGTTAGTGTTTCCAATACCAGTTACAAATTCTCCAGCCATATGTCCACGTCTGGTGTGATCCACAGCATAAAGTCGTTAACTGTGCCTGCAGCATTACATCCCTAACGTGTATTGTACACAGAATTACACTAACTGCTTAATCACTGAAGTTCCGCAACCTGTAAAGGATTGATTATGCTTCTGTTGCTTTAGTAGGGGAGTAACTTTGTGTATTTTGCATCGAAAGTCCATACTGAGGAGGTCAGTTAATTCTAAGAGTGTAAAAAGTTTGTAGCAGCTGGCAAATGCCCCAGTAACCATCAACAACGGGCAGGAGAGGAGAAAGATGGCAGGGAATAAATACTGGAAACGAAATTAGAAGAGGCACTATAATACGTAAGTTGATGATTCTCCTTGGAATGTGGTCTTCAAGTCCTGAGTCCCATTTGTAGCCGTTTGTGTGCTACCGAGATGGATTTGTCTGTCCACACTAGTGATAGCTCATAAACAGGTGACAGGGATATTGGGAAAGGGGCGGAAGACTGACTTCCTCCAACACCTTTCACCAAAATAAAACGAGCGCTCCACATCACGGATAGTAAATAGCAGATAAGGGTGGACGTAATACTATGATCACCTATGACAGAATGAAGTTAACCCGGTCCAAGAAATAATTTATTGCAAAGTGGACAGTAATCTGATGAAGAACGAGTTAGTGACGGGCAAAGCAGCACGTGCGCATTCGGAGATCCAACAAAACGCCTGGCCTCCTACAGTGCAGCTGATACGGAATGCCTGATATAGGAATGTTTTTATCTGTTTGTTGTTCACTCTAGCCCGTATAACTCCCGACTGGTCGACTGCGTTTTCATTGTACTTTAAATCGGTTCCCAATGCCGGAGCGATTCCTACATAACTATAACAAGAGTTTAATTACAAGCGCACCAGATCACGGGTTCTTTCAGATATTGGTCAAGCAGCTTGTGGGTACTGCTTGGCACAAAAATTGCAAAGCCATTAAGACAGTACACGACAAATGCAAAATCGGATAATTATGGTTGGATATGTAAATGATTAGCATTTCAGTGGAACCGGACAAATTAGGCAGGAGTAACGGCATCTACATATATCATGTAAGGAACAATTATTTAGCGGGTTTCTCAGTAATAAATTATATTTGAATGTTATTTTCAACATTCATCTAATGTTGTGCCTCGTCAATTTAATATGATATATACTATACGCTCCGATATATAAATTATTAACATTCCAATGCAACCGGACCAATTGGACAGGAGAAATACCACTTGCATTCCTTATACAGAGCCGATCAACAAAGACGATTTTTTTTCCTGTAGTTTCCGTGGCAGTTCCTTATCCGTACCAAGAATATTTGAAAACAGCGGGTAGCTATATATAATGTCCATAGGCGGTACCATTCTTGTAGTGATTGATTGGTAGTAATGCTGTGTTTTGTAGACGCTTTTTGCATTTCGCGTACCAAAAAATAGACGTGACGGGAGAATATCAGTATGGTTCAAGAAAAATGGGAATTCTTTTGTACCATAGAGCCGCTGAAACTTAAGAAAAGCTGCAGCAAGATTGCAGTGAAGGTGCACTACCTCGTGCAACAGTGTTTAGGTGGTTGATGGACTTCGAAGAAGGCTGACTTGCGTGCGTTAGGTAAGGTGTGCCTGATGTTTCTAGTTCTGTTGTGACTGAAGTTGACATCAACATCGCTGCTGCGATTGACCGTGAGGTTCAGCGGATAACGTTACGTAACCTCAGTGAAGTCTTGAGAATTTAATACAGCATTGTTTTTTAGATTTTGCTTGATCGTCTCCATATGGCCTGTGTTTGTGTCTGTTGGGTACCACTTCTGTTGACTGCCGAATAAAAGTCTGAGCAAAAGGAGATAAGCCGCGAGGTGTTGCATGATGGAGGATCTGCGTTTCTGGTGTCGATTATGACGGTGATGAGTTATGGTTGCATCACTACGATCCTGAAGGAAAAAAAGCCAACACAGAGGGGAAATCACTAGTTTTTCCAATACCAAAAAGGCAAGAAGTGGTTCCACAAGCAGGGAGAGTGACGATGATCACTTCTTTCGACTGGCATGGGGTGATTTATCAGCATACTGTTCCCCCTCACACTACTGTTACAGCAGGATACCACACGTCATTATTGGTTAAGCTGAGGACACACATTGCAAAGAAACGAGCAGAACTTTCTCGGACAGGTTTCCGACTTCATCATAACACTGCGCAGACTCGGGTCGCAAATCAAGTCATGCAGTTCCTGGCTCAATACTACATTACCTGTGTACCGATATCGCACTCTATGACTCTTTTTATATCCATCACCAAAGACAATGGATTTTTGAGCTCTGAAGCCGTGCTCAAGAAAAGTGAGGCGATTGTCAAGGAGCTGATGAAGAGTGACCTGCATCATGTGTTCCAGGATCGGCAGAGACACTATAAAATTGTGTTGAAGTGTGACCGGAGTACTTCGAAAAAGATCATGTAAACACTGAAATGGAGCTATAAAATACATCTGCCAAAAAAAAAATACGTCTGCCATAGCTACGTATGGCAAAAACTCGTTGCTGTTGTTACTGTCCTGTATTGTTGTGTTTGTTTTTCTATGACACCGCGCTAGCAGTACCACGTTGTTAATTTTGAAACTCACACAGCGCGGCGCTGCCAACGAGCTAGCTGGCCCAAGTGTCGCCAACCCCCAGCAACGATCTGTGTTGCTGGCGGACCTCATTTGTGGCACACCAATGTCTGAATATAACTTTTCTTGAGATTCCAACAGCGCCTAGGTTTTCAACGATACGTTTAACTTCACTAACTTCTTTATTCAACATGAAATTTTCATCAAATTAATAAAGTATTTTCACACACAGTTGACTGACTACAGTCCGAGTTTGAAAGTTAGTGTGGTGAATTGCTCCGTCTATACACCAACAGGAATTTCACTAGCATCGTCAGATCCGACCGTTTACAACTACTTCTGCAGAGCACTGAGCTTGCCAGTACGCAAGTAGCTGACTTTTATGGACGCAGAAATGTCATCTGCTTCAAGAAACGAAACATAACTCTGGCGCTGATTAAACTTAAGATTAGGTTCATGACATTCTTAGAGATACTAGAGAAATAAATACCTTAAGCGAATTACAAATCCTTTATGTGATTAGTGCAGGACGATAGGATTAGTTAAAAGTTAAATAATAACAAGGCAATGTGATACGCAACTTTGAAAAGATCCGTTGCTGAGCACCGGTTATTTCATTGAGTAAAACAATTTTCGAGACACAACATGATAAGTTTATAGCTGTTTCTTGGATGTGTAGCGGGACTTTGAATTTCGCCGCGCTACGCTCGTTCCCTCGGATAAAAATATCCCGTCGCAGCGGTATGAGCGCTCGACGGCAGAGAAAATACCAAAATTGTAACCTTTTTTGTTTTTCTATCCGTTTTCAATTGTCTCTTGTTAGCCGAAGCTGAAGGCAGACGTGATCTGATGCTGACGTAAAAAACTTAATAGCTAGTCTGATTGTAATGTTAGACATTGTGGAAGTTGTTAAGAAATTCGGATGATGGAAGTAGCAAAGTGAATTAAATTGCATACCGTATCAAGATGATTTTAATTGGTATAAATTAGTGATTCCAGGACTATTGCAAGATTTCGGAGCAGTTTTTTTCATGCAGAAATGAAGGAGATTTTTGAAGACCTGGACGCCGCCCGAAAGAAGACATGTTAATCTGGTAAAGAATGAACTCAAAGCTACGCCATTTCCCCCTGTCAGTTACATTTTGTTGTTCTCTGTTCTTTTTAAAAAAATTTTGTAGTGGAAATTGGTTTAACGTTTGCTCAAAAACGCCGTAAGGACCACCCCAACAATAGCTTTTCCGAATAACGAAGTCCGATAGATTTTCTGTAATACGAAGTCCGATTTGCTTTTCATTCTTTCCCTTTTTCACGGTCTCTCTTCTCACATTTATTTTTTTTTATTAAACACTACAGATGGGATAATTTCACCCAGAATAGAAACATCTGTTCGTTATTAAAGTTAAGAATGGATTTTTGGCATGCTTTGAAGCACAGTTGAGAGCTACTCCACAGGTAAATTTCCTATTCTTTGAATGTCTGTTTGCCGTATGTATAGACTTTAGAAGAGTTTTCGTCTCGTCACAAAGATGGGAGCTCTGTGGCGACTCGCAGCAGACACTCTGGATCCCCAGCGTCAGAAGTCAAATAATTCCTGACTATAGTATGTTGGAAATAATGCAGGATGGCGTCTGCCAAGCATGAGTCCTGCTTCAGCGTTGCCAACATGAACTGGTGCACCATAGACACTGGAGCTTCCTGCAGTCTTTCATACTGCTTATATTTAAAGGAAAAACACGTCTGTTCCAGATACCATTGAGATCAAGAGTTTAAGACTCTTACTAGAAACAGACAACGCCTCGCCTTCAAAATATTGTTTTAAATAGACATCTCTTGAAATTTTACCTATCAATGTCTTGCTATGGATACTGCTGGAGACTATGTCACTTCCAACGGTGACTGAAGTAAGAAAGTTTTATTTTTAGTTCTCTTAAAGATTCATATATAGTCTTATGCAGATATTTTTTATACAGAAGAATATCATTTTACTTACATACGCGTAGTATGAACGATACTGATGTACTCTGCCTAACTGAAAGAAGTATTTCATTTTTGAAACTGGTATTTAAAAATCACTTCATTATTATCTTGTGTATTATTGCGTATTGTCATTTTTCCGATTCCATCGTTCCTCAGTGGCTTCAGAATTCATGAGGTATGCTCCATCACTTAGTTACAAAGACGGAACATAGCTCCGTGAATTATTGTGGACGCTGTTAAACGCGTGCTGTGATCGGTGCGCTGCTGGCTTCATCTGTTCCGTTCAGTATCGATAATGCTGTGGATAGAGCAAACCAAAGACTGCGATTCATTGGCAGAACACGTAAAAAGTGCAACAGGTCTACTAAAGAGACTGCTTACACCACGCTAGTCCGCCCTATCCTGGAATATTGCTGTGCGATGTGGGATCCGCATCAGATGGGACTGACGCATGACATCGATAAAGTACAAAGAAGGGCAGCTCGTTTCGTATTATCGCGAAATCGAGGGGATAGCGCCCCAGACATGATACTGGATTGGACCGACAATCATTAAAACAAAAGCGTTTTTCGTTGCGACGAGATCTTGTCATGAAATTTGAATCACCAGTTTTCTCCTCCGATTGCGGATGTGATGGGAGTGCGTGATGGAAAGGACAAAGTTTCTGAGTAGTGACTTGAACATGAAATCACTCGCTTCGCTATTGTCCTAGAACAGGTTCCTTCCTGTCACTATCTTGCAGTGTGCGTTATGGCAGAATTAGCTAGTTCGATCGATTCATTTTTTGAAAGAAATGAAAATTAAGATTTACCGTTGACGACGAGTTCCTTAAAGATGGCTTAGGTTCTTGCTGTATTACCTACTACAGATTATTTATTTTGCTCAGTTAGTCACTCAGTTGTAAAGAAATGTTTATGCATATTTCCATTTGCTCAAGTAAAGTACTTACCAAAGTGAACGTTTCATTACTTGATAGCTCATATTTCTATATAACATTCCTCTACTTTCTCTTTCAATATTTTATGTACAATTTAGCCTTTTTGACTGGATTGTATAAACAACTCTAGCTCATAGACCAACTAATTAATTGACCCATTTACATTTTGTGGATTTCAAATATAACTGTGAGACAGTAACCGTACAAGAATATGATGAGTGTAATACAGCCAACCGGCTGCAACAACATTTTACTTTAACCTGGTTTCGACACCGTCTATAGGTGCCTTCATCATAAAATCAAAAAAAATCACTTAAACTTCAACTAAACACACAAAAATTAATTTTCTTAGAATTTCAAAACTGAATGGGCGTTTTATTACGTCAGAGTACTAGTCTGTATCGAAGACGTCGCAACAGCCTCATGGTTACATCAAGAGACGTGCAGACTTAAATTTAGTGCCCGCAGCCTCGATAAGGTATGGCTTTGTGGGACCGAATGTGAGGCCCTAAAACATTACAAGGGTAGTTCAAGAGAATTGAATAGAAATCTATAACTTTAATTTCTGTGTAGAAGACATTCCACGACAGGTCACTGTAAGTGTCAGAATAAATGGACCGACATCGCTGTTTTGTTTACTGACCATGTGAAGGGTTTATTCTGCGAAATCAGTGCGATGGCAATCCCAGCGCCATTTCCGGTGTGCGCTGAATAAATCGACATCGACAAAATAATGGAGGACATTTGGCGCTGTCGGAAATCAGTTCAGATTGTGTGGTTGCTCCAGGAAGTGGTTTAACAAAAAACACCGTGACTGGGCAATGTCATAGGCTAGGCTCATGTGTGTTAGCATGAACACAGACGCAAGACTGCACGCTGATGTCATGTTTTAAAATACCGTCTCTTGACGGTTTTACAGCAGCGCTTAACGACTTAGAAGGAATTTTCTAGAGACAGAATTAATTTTTGGCTAAAGAAAATGCCTACAAACTAGAGAAAGATTTTATCTGATAAGAAGTTGTAAATTTCAGAAAGCGAAGTGTCATGTAATGCTTTATCTGGAAACGCCATAAAATGCTGAAAAAGAAAAATTAATATGGTGCTTCTTTCCACGCAAGTGGAACTTTCTGAATGTAATAAAGCACTCATATAACTGTATTTTAGTAGATTTTTGTACATTATGTAACTCGTAAACAATTAAGTCTTTTCAATGTACATAAAATTTTTATGTGAATAGTAGTGGACACACCTGCATATGTTTTTAAAAGTGAACTCAACAAACCCATGCACAAAGAAGCAAAATTAAAAATGAAATTATGCCGTACATCTAACAGCTCATATCTTGTGCAGCCCACAGTATACCTGCTATTTGGTGACAGACTATCGCTCTAGAAATATTGAATTTGCCAGCTGGACATAGACAATGGATGACGGAAAGTAATACTTCCACTTAAAATGTATCAGAATTGTTAGTGTCGTCCAAACGGGTTACTAGGAATCAATGTTACTTGGGAAAAACCTAGTGATTAAAATGATAAACATACAGACTGTCAAATAAGATACTTAGCTTGTACTATTCAGAATCAGTGTCTCGTACATAGGCGTAGTTCCTCGGATTCTCCTCTGAGTTGACTGCAGCCAAGTAACATGAAATTATTTATGCAGTTGTTATACACATAATATTACTTATCAAATCAAAATCAAATCATATACTAGAACTAACATCGCTGTAAAATGTTCACTGCTGAAGTGAGTATTAACAGCTTAATAGCCCTTTCACTTGGATTGTTTGAAAGTTACGCAAGATGCATGGCTTGAATAAGTCGTGTCTAAGCTTCGTACTCTCTAGTTTAACTGCAAAGATGCTTTTCAAGCTACACTTCGACTCGTCTCCATGTGTCCTACGAACTTCACGTCATAGTAACAATACTGATTTTTGATCAAATTATGATACGTTGTTACTTTTATGGCTGAAGTGTATTGATTGTATAAATCGAAATAACAACAAATTTTTAATTAATATAAACCATGTTTAGCAGGCAACAGTGTAGGCACATTGAGAGGAGGATGATAGCAACAAAAAGTCGAAAACAATTAAGTTGCGTAAGACAACACAAAAATAAAAATCGAGTGCTATATTACCGTCATGAATCACAAGGAACATGACAATGTGCATGTTTTACCTACACAAATAAGTAATATTTTAATGTTGTCGTTTTAGTTAATCCATGTGATGGGAATTAAAAGATCTTCTGCGAAAATAAGAAGTCTGAACTGATGTAGATTACTCTCCTACTTTGACCAAGTTAGCTTCAAGTGTTAAACTGTTCTTCGTGAAAAGTATCTGAAACGAAGCAGAGCAGTGATTTCGTATTACGGGCTCGATGTGATAAGCTGAAGGAAGACATCTCCCTCAACCCCCCCCCCGCCCCCCCCCTTCACACTCACTCACATTCCCGCACCTTTCAACACATCTTATGGTGAATAAAATACGGTTTTGTCTGGTAAGGTATATAATCACAGCCTTAGAATTCATCTTATATTTAGATACAGTGTAATGTAATCAGGCAGAATACGGCGCTGTGGTCGGCAACGAATATATATGACAACAAGTGTGTGGCGCAGTTGTTAGGTCGGTTACTGCTGCTACAACGGTAGGTTATCAAGATATAAGTGACTTTGAACGTGGTGTTATCATCAGCGGACAGGCGATGGGTCATAACATCTACGAGGTACCGATGAAGTGGGAATTTTCCAATACGATCATTTCACGAGTGTACCGTGAATATCAGGAATACGGTAAAACATCAAATATCCGACATCGCTGCGTCCGGAAGAAGATCCTGCAGGAACGGGTCCAACGAGGACCGAAGACAATCGTTCGACTTGACAGAAATGCAATCCTTCCTCAAATCGCTGCGGATTTCAGTGCTGGGTCATCAACAAGTGTCAGCGTGCGAACCACTCAACGAAACATCATCGATATGGGCTTTCGGAGCCGAAGGCCCACTCGTGTACCCTTTATGGGTGCACGCCACAAAGCTTTAAGTCTTTCATGAATCCATGGACCCTGCATGTCAACAGCGGAATCTTATAGTTGATGGAAGCTCTGTAATGGTGTCGGCGTGTGCAGTTGGAGTAATATGGGGCCCCTGATACGTCTAGACGCGACTGTGACGGGTGACACGTACATAAGCATCCTGTCTGATCACCTGCAGCCATTCACGTCCATTGTGCATTCCCACGGACTTGGGCAATTCCAGCAGCACAATGGGCAACCCATAAGTCCAGAATTGCTAGAGAGTGGCTCCTGGAGCACTCTTCTGAGTTTAAACACCCCACACATGAACAATATTGAGCATATCTGGGATGCCTTAGAACGTGCTGTTCAAAAGAGATCTCCATCCCCTCCTACTCTTACAGATTAATGGACAGTCCGGCAGGCAATTCCCTCCAGCACCACTTCACACATTAGTCGAGTCACGCCACGTCTCTTTGCTGCTTGCTCGCGGGGGTTCTACATGATATTAGGCATGTTACCAATTTCTTTGGCTCTTCAGCGCGTAAGTCAAGAGCACGACATAGAAATTCATGAACAGTTACAGGCTGTTGGCAACACTGCGTCTTATAATACCACAAACCTAATTCTTGCGTTATGATAAACAGTCGATGTTTTTGCTATTTACATTTTAGTACAAAATTCAGGAGAACTAGACGGAGTCCCCAGGAATATTGCGACCACCTTCGAGGGTTTGTAGAGGGTGTCTTGTGCAATAAATGGAGGACAGGAACTCTTGTTGGCAAACGTCGTCCAACAACGCCATAGAGCGTCGATGGCATAGGCACCGGCACCTTCCACAAGGATATCTCTTCGGCAGCAAACGTGACATTGTACACTGACAGACAGTAGACGGAACGTCTCGCAACATTGTTTATTATTCAGTGATCGCGACTGATTCCCACGATTACCAGTAGAGGAGACTGAGCTAGTCCCTGCGTAGAAAGATATTGTCTTCCACCACAGTGATGCTCTGTTGCTTCGATGCTCGACAATTTTGACATGGGTTTCCATCCAGAGTCTATTATTTTTCCTAGATCCCTCTACAATCTTCGATGTTTCGTTGTATACAGGAGAAAAATCAACTGCAGATGGCAACCTTGAGTCCTAAAACGGCGGGGGATTACACGGTCGTTTGGTACAACTTCTATGCCATCTCCATCAACCCATTTTGGTTTACATTTGTAAGGGGCTTACTAATACTTTTTCCAGTAAGCTTGCACCGCTTGTACAAAATGTCCCGAGCTTACAACCGAAATCAGTGCAGTAACTATGGTGGAAAGTTGAACTAACAGGCGTAAATGAAAGTTGTGAGCGGGCAGGGTTCAGTACTGGATGTACCATCATAGCGTGTCAGCCTTGTCGTCTTACACATCGCAATGGAGCAACATCTCTAAATCAAATATTCCTTGTTTCAAAAAAGCATCACGGTCCACGAGACTTAGTGTTATCAATACCAACCTGGCAAAAGATGACAAAGTGCACAGATTCACATGAAGTTAGTGATATTGTATGTATACAGGGGGAGCACGAATGGTCACAGGTTTGTTTAATCCATGGGAGAGTATCACAGAGATACTGAAGGAGCTGAAATTGGAGACTCTTGAAGACAGACGTAACTCGCGGTAGCGTTCTCGCTTCCCGAGCACGGGGTCCCGGGTTCGATTCCCGGCGGGGTCAGGGATTTTCTCTGCCTCGTGATGACTGGGTGTTGTGTGTTGTCCTTAGGTTAGTTAGGTTTAAGTAGTTCCAAGTTCTAGGGGACTGATGACCATTGTTAAGTCCCATAGTGCTCAGAGCCAGTTGAACCATTTGAAGACAGACGTAAACTATCCCGAGAACGTTTATTACTAAAGTTCCAAGAACAGGCCTTAAATGATTTTCTAGGCATATACTACAAGCCACTACGTATCGCTCACGCAGGGATCCTAAAGATAAGATTAGAATAATTTCGCCTGCCGCAGTGGCCGAGATGTTCTAGGCGCCTCCGTCTGGAACCGTGCGACCGCAACGGTCGCAGGTTCGAATTCTGCATCGGGAATGGATGTGTGTGTTGTCCTTAGGTTAGTTAGGTGTAAGTAGTTCAAAGTTATATGGGACTGATAACCTCA
The DNA here is from genome assembly GCF_023898315.1 of Schistocerca nitens. NCBI lineage: Eukaryota > Metazoa > Arthropoda > Insecta > Orthoptera > Acrididae > Schistocerca > Schistocerca nitens. Next base: position 131,132,442 of record NC_064617.1, on the reverse strand, counting down.
GATGTCAATCCTTCTTCTCGTGTTACCCACGTGTATGATACAGGAAGAATTGTTACAATGGGATGTATCGTCTGCCATGCACCTCACGGTGGTTTGCTGAGTGTAGATTTAGATATAGATGTAGAAATAGAAGGGTCAACGCGTTGACGACATAACCGAATTTCAGGCCAATGTTACTCACGAGTTGACCACATCCTAAGGAAAGACTTTTCTGGCAGTTTCACGTGAATGTATGACAGTGTCTATGTAGAACACTGGAAATATTGCAGCTACTATTTTAAAATTTCGTTCTTTCTTTTCATTGATCTTAGAACTGTGTGTTGAGGATCTGTGATGCTCATGAAGTCTATGGGAAACTTATACATCAAATCTTTTCTAATAAACTCGTATACCGTGATACTATTCTAATTATCTGTTGAATTTCATGGGTAATGGGTTGCAAGTATAATGTAGATAACTATCTGTCACCAAAAGACATCTTAAAACCCATGTCAGCTACGATTCGATTCTAAATAATATAATTCAGACAAAGCCGTAATTCTGTCCGCAATTTTACGATTTCTTTGATACCAGAGAAATTGTAATAATTCTACACGTGACTATACCTGAGAGTGAATCCACTACAAAACTCAATTCTTAGTTTCCTTAATACATTAAATTATACTACCATTTATTTGCAAGACAGGAGTACATGTAGTTCACTACGACATATTGCAGGACAGAGCTTCAATATATAAATCGTTTCCACCTAATATATGGTGTTCTACGTTGGTTGTGTAGTATCATTCTGATTCCATCAGTTATCGGTGACATTGTTGTATTACAGACGACAGAAAATCGTGGTCAAGTGTGATACATTTTGATTATATCAGTAATCAGACTGCTTATTGTAATGCAGAAGACAGAAAATTGTGTGCAAATATGATGCCGTTTGTCAATTAATAACGAATTAATTAATACATGCACAATAAATAATCAATTCGTAGTACTTATCCCAGGAAGAGTTTGATACAAGAAACAAGCTATACATGTAAGAACCAAAAGAACTAACTTACTTGGAACGACTCTATTTAACCTTCCTAATGCTACGGATATAATATGCAAATTTTAACCATACATCTTCCTTGTTATTGGAACTATTATTCTCAAGATCGTATCACTTTCTTCCTCTAAGTAATCTGTATCCAACGATGTTTTGTTCAGTTTTATACTTACAACACATTAAAATTTATTCCAGGTTTTTGCACTGAGTACAACTGTGGCCAGTATGACTCCATTCTAAATTGTCTCCTTGTTTTCGAATGTAACGTTATGAAAACAGAATGACACTTGTTTTATTGAAAAAGTTCGATACAAAGCACCTTCAACTATGAAACTAACATTTTACACTTATTTTGTTCCCACTATTAAAGTTTATTGCCTCAGTTTCTGTTGCGTTTTGCCACAGGTGCTAGAGTTTTGCCTCAGCCTGTCGTAGAATTACGCTGTGAACAGAAAACAAGTGAGTAGTTCTGAAATACAAGCAATTTTGAATGAAGAGGAGAAATTAAATATCTTCCGATGGTGATGTAGAGATAGAAGCTATTATTTCTGAAGGCAGTGAATCAGCTTTATATCGTGCTGAGGATGTCGGAGATTCGAAAACATTTGTTGCTGTATTGATGACATCTCAAGTATACACAAGTAAGTATATTTCATCTACTATTTGTTTACAACAGCAGTAATAGTAGTAATAAAAATAATAATATGTAAGTAAATATGTAAAATATTAAGCCCGTTGTTTTCAGGCCCAGAAATGGAAAAGAAACATGGGGAAACAACCCTGTTAGATGACACGAGAGGCAGCCGGCGCGGAACGGATTGAAGCCAGCTCCAGGGCCAAAGAGACAAATGTAAATACTGTGCAGCCACTGTCTGAATTATTTATGAAGCCCAGAAATTTCCAGAAGAGTTTGAAGTGGATGAACAAAGAATGTGACATCACCACTTGGACAAATGGATAGCTCTTCACAGAGAATAATTTGAGTGCTTTCTTGCAGGAGGGTACAAAGGTCACAGAGAGGGCATAGTGAAGTTATGAAGCAAAGAACATGGCCGAACTGTCTTCAATAGTTCTATGGGTAGAAGTCACTTAACAAATTCAAATCCGAGATGCACAACAGCATCGAAAGGATTGCAACCCAGATCAATCAGCTCCTGTAAGGGATATATTTGAACAGTGGGTAACCACAGTAAATGATACGTTCGATAATGGGAATATTACAGTTGATGAACAACTCGTAACTTTTAGGAACAGGTTTCCTTCTCGCCAGTATATCCCCTCAAAACACGTTAAGTATGATTTTAAGATGTGGGCTGCATGTGACACCACTAATTATTGTGTTACAAACCTGCAGGTGTACGTAGGAAAGCGTGAAGACCAGCCTAGAGAAATAAACCGGAGAAGAAGCGTAATGTTGAAGGCGACAAGAAATGTATCCAGGAGAAGTAGAAATGTCACAACAGATAATTTCTTCACAAGTTGGGAGTTGGCTAAGGAACTTGGAACAACAAGATCAATTTGTTGTTAAATACCTGCATATTTTCTCCTAGGAAGGGGAAGAAATGCAGCTTCATGTTTCTTCATATTCCAGTAATTAATCTCTAGAGTCTCCTAATGTCCCAAAAAGAATACGATAGTGATACTGCTGAAACTATGTATTTCAGAGAGATAACAGAAGAAGGTAAAACAGCCAAACTTATCAGAAACCAAGAATATTTTACAAGTCAAGCGTATACACAGTGAACAAGTTAGACAGGACCTAAAATATAAAATTTGTAAGGAGATTGTCCATGGTTATTTTCTATAATATTTTGGATATTGGTCTCCTATCTGCTTTCATAATTCGGCTGGATTTAAATCCTGATTGGAACAAAGAACCGGGAACATCCGTAGTATAGAAAAACAGAAGTCGGCGCAGGAGATTTGCTCTTCATCTTCATCCTCCTTCTCCTCATCCATCTCCTCCTCCTCCTCCTCCTGCAGGAATGGTGCAAAGTGGTGCAAGATGGACGGTGCTCCCTATGCGAATGTTCTGGGAACAGAAAACACCCAAAAAAGAAGAGAACATATTTTTCTTCTCTCTGTAAAGAACTGCTTTCTTTTAAATACAAGGATGTTTAAGATAAAGGTCGCAGAATACATCTTAAGTGGTTTACACACATAGTTTCCCTCTTTCCCATTAAAAAATTTATCTTCTTTTCTCGGTTCATTAAAATAAATGAAATACGGCAAATGAATCGCGTGGACATCACTTGGGGTCAATATGAGCCTAGTAGTACTGAGCGAAACCAAAACAATCTTGTAGAAGGAGGCTTAAAAACAGAAACTACTTATTTAAGCTGCGGTCTGTATCGTGATACAATTGCGTTCGGCAAAATGCCTTTTGATTGCGAACGTGCTCCTTTCATACAGACTCAATTCAGGGACAGAAAGAGTTTAAGTTCTCATATGAACCAGATATAATCTGCAACAGCCATATGATGTATTATTTTTCTTATTAATTTTTGGTTGGCAACATTCTAATCTTTTTGTGCTCACTACAAATATGGTTTTCGTCTTTTCCTTCATGATATAAATGTCCAAGAATTGGGCTGGGTCTCTTTAAACCAATGAGCTGAGATTCAAAAAACAACTACTTTTGAAGCAATGAATCAATGAAATTACCAACCAGAGCAGAGCAATCGTGAATGAAGTATAGTATTTCCAACTATTCGGCACTTCTGACGTTTCCAATACGTGTTTTAAATGTGGCTTAAAAGTGTTGGAAGAAGACAGGACTGTTAAACCTTAAATCCTACACTTCAAAGCCCATCGTACGTGACGCGGTTGAAACATAGAAGATAGGACATTAGAAAATTTCAGCGCTTAGGGCAACAAAATATTGGACACATTCTGAATGGTAATCGATTCCCGTTTGTACGAGACACTGTTACCAACATATAAGTTCTTAAGAGAACACTTTCCGACATGATTCAAACATGTTCCCCTTTTGACTGATAACAAGTTTCGTTATTTGCTGCTTTGCAGTAAACTGCACTCTGTGTCGACTAGTGGTGCAGATATTACTAATAAGCACTTAAATTTTATGTTAACGGAGGCACATGGAAACAAATTGCCAGAGGTAATCAGAGCTGGCATCAAATTATTCATTTAGGTGTTAGTATCTTTGGAGAGAAATGTAGCGCATGTGAAGTGAGGGGAAACTTCGTCAAACTTGAAGGTGATCATCCCCCAGCCATTAACGCGCATTGAGTGTCACTGAAAGTTTCACTCTGAAATATGACGTTAAGTGCATAGTGTCGAGTGGTACTTAAGTAAATAAATTAGTGAAATCAAAGTGAAGTAGAAATTAGAATATAAATGAAAAACGTGGTTTAGTTTAGAGAGTTACATACTGGCAAACAGCGGGCAGAACAGCAGAGCAGAAGAGACAATGACCGTGAAGTCAGCAAGTTCCACATAAGCGGGCGCTGTCGATTCAGCCATCAGGGCCTCGCCCGACCAGCTCACGTGTTTCTCAGTTGTCACATGTGAGCAAAGGCCCTCGCCTACATTCCAAGAGCCAATGACCGACGTTAAGAAGATTCTTCAAGAAGCTTCTCAACGTGACAGAAGAGGCAATGACCGTGAAGTCGTTCAACTCCAGTAAACTGAAGTGAATAAATACGCGAGACGCTGTGGGCCCGACAGACGAGAGACGAAGAAGACGAAGGAAGAAGAGAAGAGTAGCAGTAGTTTTCAGTCAGTTTCCGTGCTGAAGACCGTCATGCAAGAAGAGACTGCATCACGCACAGACGCACCAAGTCCGCCGCTGTAATGGAATAGCAAGCAGCAGGCTCGGCGCCAGAAGACAGAAGTATAAAGGTATTTGAAGTCTGATTTTTACGTACCCGGGTGACTCGTGAGGACGGGAAGGAGACGGCCACACATCAGCAGTCACCTGTGAGCTGAGATGAAGATCTGACAGCTGAAGACTGGCAAGCAGAAGTCCGTTGTTCGAGTCTGGGACACTGACCTTCCCCCGCCGCGCCGCTACGCTGGCCGACGCACAACACACGCGGCCGCTTAGAGAAGAGAAACACTGGGACCCCACATCCAAGGTATTACCATCCGATGCACGACTTCGCTCGCAATAATTAAACGGGCCACCTCGCGCTGCGCGTCTCCTGTCAGCTGGGCGAGACGGCGACACGAGATACACACTGCCACGCGTAATCAGACGCCGCCGCCGCCGCCGCCGCCGCCGCTGCCGCAGCAGAAGACTTCGCAAACGACACAGCTGCCGCTCTCCGAGCCAGAACATCGAGTAAGAAACAGTTGTACAAATCTTCAATAAAAGTTATCTTATGTAAAAATGATGTTTCATTCGACCTCATACCGGAGCCAAGGAAGAACCCACCCTGCCCACATGTTGTTAAGAGAGAAAAGTAAATTAATTTAGTATTTTCACCCTGACATAATGCTTTAGAATGCTCATCCTGACAATTGACTACCATCAAAAGAGAAAACCCAGTTACATTTAGTATCAGAACTGTTACAATATGGACCTCACATAGAAATTAAACTGAGGAAAAAATGCAAAACATTAACAGTCGGAAACGATTAAACAGCTCACAATTATGGAATGTAAATAATAGAACCGAACTATTGCGTCTTATATTAGTTGCTTTTTCATTTATTTACAATTACGTTCTATAACTACACATATACATAGTCATAAGAGGCAGAGCATGTAGAAGACGCTACTTCTCGTAGTATTATAACGAAAAAACACAAAAATCAATAGAAAAAAAAACATAATATAATTTTTAACTGTACGGGCACTGCTTTTTAAGTGACAGAAGAAGAAATCTCTCTCGATTTAAACGATATAGTGGGTTCAGTGTCAATCATAGTTTGAAAGGGCGCATTGTATAGATATCTTTTCTTCGGAATGCCTAATATGATTGTTGTAAGTGGAATATGAATATTCAGATTAGTGTCCACTGTCTTTGAAGCTAGAATAATATCATTCGATATTCGTGAGAATGTAATTCATAGAACGTCGAAGAAAGCGAACGTTTATAAATGAGAGAACTGTTGAGTAATCAGACCGAGGGATACGTACTGCTTAGGAGAAATATAGAAGAACGGGAAAGAAAATTAAGAATATGTTAGATGATAGACAGTTTACCTTAGGAATGGTCAGAGAGAGACAGTTTCGATGTTACCTTTCACAATGAAAACAAGATTTGTGAAAAATTAAGACGTTTTGACCAAGAAACAATGTTCGCCGATGTAAAGTGAAATCTTCAGAATAACAACTACTGTCTATAGGAAGAGGAGTGGTATATAATATATGAAAGAGCCAAGAGGGAACAGTATGATATATGTGGAGAATAGATCAAATTAAAAACACCCCAAGGTGGAAATGCAGTCTTTGTTCTCTAATGTTCCTCCGGATGCCAGGGAAGCAATGGAGAAAACGACAGAAAAATTTACATGTGATAAAAAAATTGATGTTGAGTTTACGTTAATGATAAGATCGTTGATGTCACAGCTATAATGTGGCATAATGAGTAAGACTTAATGGGCATGTTGAATGAAATTAACGCATAGAGCAGAATAAGAATTGATACTAAACCAAAAAAAGACTATAGCATTGAGAGACAGCGTACGAACCTCATATCCAAACTTGAGATCGCGTAGTACATGAAATGATAGAATCCTGATACCATGGGCAATAAATAACGCTTAATAGGTGAAGGAATGAGGGCATGATAAGCTGGTTAGCGCAGGTATCGCCAGAGGAGGTCTACTGATGTCGCACATAGGCTTGAAATTGAGAAAGCAATGTCAGGGAAAACCCATTAAGCACAGCATTTTATAGAAATTTATTGTCGTATTTATTTATTATATTTATTTTCTATATATATTATATTTATGCGCTTAATAACCGAGAAAGTTTTTTATGAGTGTCAAATTGAGAGGTAGAGGCGAAATAGTGTCGGTTCATATGAGACTAATATTTTAGTTTTAGTAGGATCCTCAGCTACCATAAATTTCTTGAATTATGTCAGTTTGCTCACTGGCTATTATCGTTAGGATTAAACCCTTCCTGCATAATACGTTGTTCACTGCTCCGTAATGTCAGCCATGTAGCCATTCTGAATGATAGAATATAATAAAATAAAAGTGAAAATATTCGGGTTATAGTCAGTGCACTTGTCTACAAAGAAAAGAGAGGTTGGCCATACATTAGAGTTTTAGGCATAACATCAGGTGTTACGAAAACAATAATTACACAGCATGACCATGCTGTCACAAGTGTGACGTAATATACTGAACCATGACCATACTGTCACAAGTGTAACATAGCATAGTGAACCATGACCATGCTGTCACACGTGTAACGTAGTATACCGAACCATGACCAAGCTGTCACACGTGTTACGTAGTATACTGAACCATGACCATGCTGGTTAAGTATTGTTTTTGTAACACTTGAATTTACGCCAATAACTCTAATGTGTGTCCAACCCTTTGCTATGCACACAAGTACACTAACTAGAGCAGTGGTAGGACTTTGGCTACGAAAAGTAAATGTTACGGATTATGTGAATTCACTGCATTTATTCAGAAGCAGCTTAGAGCTCGCTACTTCCCTCATGTAGGCTGTATTATCTGCACAGACATTTTTTTGTTTTCCTTCAATTGAATTTTTATGTTATTCACAAATTGTAACATCTGAAGTTTGCGAGTTAATTGAGGCCATAGTAGCATGGGCATTTCAAAATAAGCTTCTGATTAAGAAGTGATTTTGGCAGGTGGAGTCGAAGATCTTAATCCTGCATTCTGAGTTCTTGTAGTGATATTTCCATAGAAACTTTCATCCTATATCACATTTTTATTTGAAGCCAATTAGTAATTTTCGTAGATTTAGCTTTAAAAATGTTTTAATGTAAGGAAATGTTTCATAAAAATTTCTGTGCCCTATTTCAGCCCATTAACGTTGAATTTTCCAAAACAATGAAACACTTACATTTTAATTTCTAACTGAGAAGCCAAATATCTTTTTCCATAAGTGTAGCTTTAAAACATCTTTATTAAGACTTCACTAATGATTTATTTTCCAAAAAAGCGTCACCACTAATGCTTTCCTTGATGATTGAACTCTCAAAATTTCTGAGGCACGTACTTTAATTTCTGACAGAGATTTCAAATACCAGTTTTTGTAGTTCTAGCTTCAAAATGCCCTTAATAGAGACAAATTTTCAAAATACTTTTCGTCTCTACTTCACCTCCATAGGGGGATGGAATTTCTAACGATCCCTTCTTAAATTGCCTTCAGTATAAAATCAACATCCTGTCCCAATTTGTGTCCTTTGTGGCTTGGGCTCGATGGTGATGAATTAATGAATCAGTCAGGCCTTATTTCACCGCCTTAGGGGTTGAATTTCCAAAAAAAGGAAGTTGAATTATTTTCAGAGAGTTACTTTTTAAAATTGTTTCATAATGAAAAATTTCCCTGAAAACTTTCCTGCCTTACTTCACTCCCTTAGAGATTGAAATTCCACAAACACTGAGGCACGTATTTTTATTACTAACCAAGAAAATATCAGTTTTCATATATGTAGCCTTAAAAATACTTTGGAAGTCCTTTAATAATGATATGTTTACAAAAAAAAAAAAAAAAAAAAACACATGCATTTCTTTATTTCGGACCGAGAAACCAAATACCGATTTTTGTAGTTCTATCTTCAAAATTGCATTGGTAGGAACATTTTTCAAACAACATTTCATCTCCTATTTCATGTCCTTAAGGGTGGGATTTCGAAAAATCCATTCTTAAGGGAGACCTACAGTATAAGATCAACAACCTTTGAGATTTTGGAGCTTCTATCCTTAGTGATTTGGGCTGAGCGATAGTGAATATGTGAGGGAGTCAGTCAGTCGGGACATTGCATCTTATATATAAAAAGATCAGTATACAGCTCACATCCGTTTTAAAAGTGTTTTGAAACAGTCACTGTAGTCCATTTTTGGGACTGCTTTTAGTACTGCAGTGAAAGTTTTTTAGATGTTGTTAAGTGCGTCGTTACCGTGTCCTTTGATTGTCAACATCAATTTGAGGAACAACCCTGAGTCGGCTGGTACAAAATCCGGTGAATATAGAGGGTGATCCAGGACTGCGATCCGTTTGCTGGCCAAAAGCTCGCCCACAGTGTTCGCTTTGTCGGTGAAGACATTGTCGTGGAGGAGCGACCACGTGCCTGCTTCTCGTCATTCAGATCGAATTCGACGAATTCTCTCCCAAAAACGCAAAACTTAACACAAGTCTTGATGTTGAATCACTGCTCAGCCGACATTTTCCGACAAGTGTCAGATACGTAGTGCTGCATTAGTGGCCAGGACGCTTCTGCAGCGACGATTGCACTCTGACCTTCTACAGGGCTGTTGTTGAAACTTCACGGAGCTTAACGTCCTATCTCGCCACGAGGAGGCATTGCAGTTTGGAATTTCACACAAGTAGCCCTTACTGAACTGTGACACACTGTGTACAACCCAAGAATGTTCATTTAGTAGATTCTACTCTACTGCTACGTAGTTGTGAATGGAATTAAATTAAATGATGGTTTCATCTTAACAGTGGCAGCCAGCGCGGCAAACTGATATGATTCAAGAAACATACCAAACTACTCAGAGGAGTGATGACCTTATACGAAATGTTATATAGAACATCCTGGCCGTAAGTACTCTGCACGGCTGTGCTAGTATTAGTCTTAGTCGCAGGAAAGGGGAATTTTGTTAAAAATTCAGTAAAGGCGAGGTGGTTGGGCGATGAAGTCTGGGCCCACTGGCAGTGTGTGGTAATGGTTGGCAGCCAGTCGGCAAGGCAGAGCAAACATGGCGCGGAGCTGCAGCGGCGTATTGCACGTACGATTTGTTTGGTGTGGAGCAGCAGCGAGGCAGGGAACTGCAGCGGTGCTTTAAGTTATTGCGATGTAAGAGGCGAGTCTGTAGGCCAGAGTCGGGAGTGGTGATGTGTGAGTGGCTGACATATGGGAATTTACCCCTGCCATAGTTTCTGTCTCTCTCTGACACTACATCAGAAGCGAGGGGAAAAGCAGTGTAAACAGTCAGGCACTTGAGGAGTGTGCCAGGTCAGTCGAGAGTCGGGTCAGACCAGTGCTGGTCTATGCTTAGAGGGGCCAGTCTGGTAGCGATGTTGTAAATATTTAGTAAGAACCCGTACTTTGTTTCTATGTACATGTTCAGGCTGTATTCCACCTCTGGGGACAAAACATCTGGGCGGGACGGAATGGCAGCTGGGTACTTGGACGTTGCATGGTCTGCCTGAAGGAGGGCAGTGACAGCAGTCTACAGTGGGCCCAGGACGGGCCAATGGGACACGTTCACTTCCCACCTGGCGTACCAGGGTCTGGGTGAAGCGTACGCTGCAGGAGGTGTGGCAGCGCTGCAGCAGCGCCGGAGACGGCAACTGTTGTTGCCATCCGGCAAGCACCACCAGTGACAATTTGCGGCACCGCATCCAGGTGGGCGCAGGATCGAGTCCGGTCCTGTCCTGGGAGCAGCAGCGGCCGAGGGCCGTGGGTGACCAGTATATCGACCTTCGTCCCATGGTTGGACAGAGCATGCCAAATGGGACGGAGGGCACTGGGGACCAGGGACTGTAACAGTCTGTGGAATCGTGGGCAGCTACGCACCGAGCGGGCGACGACCGGGGTAAGCGCGGCTGACTTCCATCGTCGGGTGGCCTTGATGACTGCAGCGGCGGTGTGGGCAGTTCAGGAGTGCTGAGATGGCTGCACTCTCGGTACAGTGCGCAGACGGCGCGTCGACATTACGCTTCTGTAAACTAGCTGAATAAAGGAATACTTCCGAATACCTCTGTATCACTCTGCACTGCCCCTTGATGCTGCACACCTTGCTCAGCCTCCTGACGAGAAACGGCGCGGAGGGCCCCGGTTTCAGCTCTGCCAACTGGAGTCCCGGGTACAACCATCAACAGTCAGCAACAGCATTCTAAATTCACACAGATTACTACATTAGCGTGAAGGGGAAGGAACTTGGTATCACTCCCGTTTCAGGCCATTCGCAACCAAATTTCAAATCAAAAAGGTGAAATGGCGGAGCAAATAAGGATTCCCAAGAACTCTTGACTTCATCAGCTTCGCAGTATTGTTACAACCATGCTTCACTGTGACTAATTTAAAGCATGAACAAATAGTAGCTTTTCAGTAAAGCGGGACTTAGACCTGTACTGGTTATTAATTTCTTTCGGAAGAGGAATCTAAATACATGAGTGTGCAAAACGTGAGAATGAAACTAACTTTTGCGTGATACGTCTCTGCTAAGAAACACAGCTCAACAAAACAGGCTTCATAGATACAAATAACTGCTATGGCATGATACAGAAGGTAACTCTTGTAACTGCGAGTGGAACGGTCGTGGGGTTGACGTGACGGTCAGCGCAGCGTGAGCCATGGAGCAGCACACAAACAACAACACAAACTGGAGACGACGAACACGACCAACAACAACAAAATCGAAACCACAGACTCACAAGAAAACCGCGTCCAGTCGTTCACAAAACACGGAAGTAAAGACGCTGTCTGAGGCAAGGCGATGTGTCCAGAGACGCAAGCAAGATTAGACTAGCCGGCTGAGCGAGAGGCAGGTGCTTAAATACATGATCGGAGGCGCCGCTATTGGCCCCTGGGACCACGTACTCCACCGTGGCGGCCTCACACTAAATGTGGGCGAGGAGGTGTGCGCCGCCACTGCTCACGGCGCGATGGTGCAGACACCTCTAGGAGTCTTCGACGTCCATGACGTCTGGCGCGGAATCAAATTCCGCGGCGCGCGGTACCAGAGTAACAGAAAGTAACACGAAATGAGGCGAACGGAAAGTGACACTTCTACTCAAAGACAGTAATTACACTGGAGACTTGCAATTTATGATAGTCCCCTGGACGTAACAAAAGGCGGGGCATGGTTCTTAATATGCTATGTGACGCAATGCATGCTCTGCAACATGCTGCCACACAGGCAATAATGTTGGTACGAAGTTCTTGTTGTACGGCGTTCCATGCCTCCAGCAGCAATTGGAAACTGCTTGGTGGTCGTTGTCCAAGGGGACGTGGTACAAGACGTGTCCCCAGCGCACCCAACTGTTCGACTGCACGTTAGTCGGAGGAACGAGAAAACCAGTGCTTTCAACGAATATTCTCTTCTGCCAAGAACACCTCCTTCTGCGTCGTTCAAATGGTTCAAATGGGTCTGAGCACTAAGGGACTTAACTGCTGAGGTCATCAATCCCCTAGAACTTAGAACTACTTAAACCTAACTGACCTAAGGACATCACACACATCCATGCCCAAGGCAGGATTCGAACCTGCGACCGTAGCGGTCGCGCGGTTCCAGACTGTAGCGCCTAGAACCGCTCGGCCACTCCGGCCGGCCATCTGCACAGCCCTACATTAACATCAACACAGACACTCTGCAAGCAACCGTAAGGTGCGTGGCGGACGATACCCTGTACCAATACTTGTCTTTTGCTGCCCTGTTCCACTCGAAAATAGACTGAAGGAAAAACGACTATCTTTACGCCCCGTATGAGCCGTAGTTTCTCGAATCTTATCTTCGTGGTCCTTACCTCGAATGTACATTGGTGGTAGTAGAATCGTAGGGCAGTCAGCTTCAGATTGCGGTTCTCTAAATTTTCTCAACAGTATTTCTCGAAAATATCGTCGCTTCCCCTCCAGAGATACCCATTAGAGGTCCAGAGCCATCTCCGTAACACTTACGTACTGTTAGAACTGGTAATAAATCTAGCAGCCTACCTCTGAACTGATTCGATGTCTTCCTTCAATCTGACCTGTTACGGATCCCAAACACTCGAGCAGTACTCAGGAGTAGGTCGCACTAGCGTCTGCTTTACAGGCGAAGCACACTTTCCCAAAATTCCCCCAGTAGACCGAAGAAAACATTCACCTCCCCTACCACAAATCTCACATGTTCGTTCGATTTCATATCAGTTTGCAACGTTACTGATAGAGATTTAAACGACTTTACTGTCTCAGGCTGGATACTAGTAATACCGTAAAGGAACACTACAGGTCTGTTCTTTCTACTCATCCACATTAATTTACATTTTTCCATACTTAGAGCTAGCTGCTGTTCACCATGCCGACTATAAATTTTGTCTAACAAGGGGAGGCCGCCAATTGTAAAATTCAGATTCGATTCATGCTGCGCATAATAAAAGCTCATGGCCAGAGGTGTAATGTGGCAAAGCACCAAGATGCACTTCTCAGCCGTTGTCGAGAAAATCGACAGTTAAAAGAAACCGTTGGGGTGAAATACTCTGTACGATTTACAACTTCCCACAGCGTCGTGGCGCAGCGGTAAGCGCTCGGATTGCTAATCCGAAGGTCGCAGGATCGAATCTCGCGCTATGCAACTTTTCCTTTTAGTATTTGTTTTTTGTAATTCAAATATATATATTCCCGGCAATCAGTTGCAACAATTATGCATATAATAAGTTGTTGAAAGTCGTTTGTCGTGGAAAAACTGGCGACTTCGAACATGATTATGTTTTCCGCAAACAAAGTTGCATTTCACAAATGTTATTAATTGTCTTCATAATGTTTACACTTGTAGTTAACGGAAGACGTAGAAACGATATTCCGAAACGAATACGTTTAATGTAAGTCAAACGTTCGAATTAGAGTAGAGACCCCACTATATATATATATATATATATATATATATATATATATATATATATATATATATATATTTGAATTACAAAAAAACATATACTAAAGAAAACGTTGCATGGCTCGAGATTCGATCCGGCGACCTTCGGATTACGAACCCGAGCGCTTACCGCTGCGCCACGACGCTGTAGGAAACTATAAATCGTAGAGAGTATTTCACCGCAACGGTTTCTTTTAACTCTCGATTTTCTCGACAACGGCTGAGAAGTGCATCTTAGTTCTTCGCCACATTACACCTCTGGCCATGAGCTTTTATTATGCGCAGTATGAATCGAATGTGAGTTTCACAATTGGCGGCCTCCCCTTGTAAGTGGTCTTGTATCTTCGTACAGTCACTAAACTTCGACACCTTACCATACTCACCCTATTAGCCAAATCATGTATGTATTCAGAGAACAACAGCGATCCTATCGCACGTCCCATGGACGCTAGCGACGACATCCTTGTGTCTGATGAACATTACCCGTCGAGGAAAACATTATGTTACTTAGGACGTTCTTCGAGCCACTCACATATCTCTGAGCTTGTTCGATAGGTTCCTCCCTTCGTTAACAGCCTGCAATAGGGGAACATGTCAAACGCTTGCCGAAAATCTACCTGTTGCTCTTCATCCATAGTTCGCAGTTCATGAGCAATCGCACGCTGTCAATCGCAAAATTAAAGTCAGGTCATAATGTATTACCTGCCCTCTTAAGAAGATATTTGGAAAAATGTAATGCACTCAGGAACGTTATCGTACAAAGTCGTTTGGTTGGTCCAGGTGTTATTGTGTCGGTTTGCACAATGCCCCATGGGCGTATATACATCCAAATCTTTGACCAACGTACATTCGCTGACAAAGTTATTGTGACGCCGGACACAATTCTCATGTGTGTCTTTTCAAGAATGCATTCCGCCCTGGCTCCGTTCTGAGGATGACAATGAGAGGCCGGATCGAACTGCGCAGGTGGAGAAGCACTTTTATCAAGTGTGTACTCTGTGAATGTACCGGCCTGTCCGTTCACCCGACCTAAAACTCACCGAGAACGTATGAGTTGCGCCGGGGAGACGTACACTATATGATCAAGTATCCGGACCCCTGGCTGAAAGTGACTTACAAGTTCGTGAAGCCCTCCATCGTTAATGCTGGAATTCAATATGGTTTGATCCACCCTTAGCCCAGATGACAGCTTCCACTCTCGCAAGCATACGTTTAGTCAGGTGCTGGAAGGTTTCTTGGGAAATGGCAGCCCATTTTTCACAGTGTGCTGCACTGAGGAGAGATAACAATGTCGGTCGGTGAGGCTTGGCACGAATTCGGCCTTCCAAAACATCCCAAAGATGTTCTATAGAAGGTCAGGACAGTGCGCAGGCCAGTCCATTACAGGGATGTAATTGTCATCTAATCACTCAGCCATAGGCGGTGCATTAAGAACAGGTGCTCTATCGTCTTGAAAGATGCAATCGGCATCCCTGAATTGCTCTTCAACAATGGGAAGCAAGAAGCTGCTTTAAACATCAGTGTATGGTTGTGCTGTGATTGTACCACGCAAAACAACAAGGGGTGCAAGCCCCTTCCACGAAATCACGACCACACCATAACACCACCACCTCCGAATTTTACTGTTGGCACTACACAGACTGGCAGATGACGTCCACTGGGCATTCCCCATACCCACACCGTGACATCGGATAGCCACATTGTGTACTGTGATTCTTCACTCCACTCAACATTTTTCCACTGTACAATCGTCAATGTTTACACTTCTTACACGAAGCGTGGCGTCCTTTGGCATTTACCGGCGTGATGTGTGGCTTATGAGCTGCCGCTCGACCATGAAATCCAAATTTTGTCATGTCCCACCTAACTGTCATAGTACTTAGCAGTGGATACTGATGCAGTTATGAATTCCTGTGTGATGTTCTGAATAGATGTCTGCCTATTACACATACGTCAACAATGCAATGGCTCTAAGCACTATGGGACTTAACATCTGAGGTCATCAGTCCCCTAGACTTAGAACTACTTTAACCTAACGAAGCTAATCACATCACACACATCCATACCCGATACAGGATTCGAACCTGCGACCGAAGCAGCAATGCGGTTCCGGACTGAAGCGCCTAGAACCGCTCGGCCACAGCGGCCGGCCATACGTCAACAGACCAGATCGGCCTGTGCGCTTTTGTGCTTTCCGTGTCCCTTCACGTTTCCACTTTACTGTCACATCGGAAACCGTGGAACTAGGGATGTTTAGCTGTGAGGAAATCTCGCGACCAGACGTATGACAAAAGTGAGACCCAGTCATCTGACAACGTTCGAAGTCGGTGAGTTCCGTGGAGCGCTCGATTCTGCTCTCCTCCCGATGTCTGATGACTATTGAGGTCGCTGATATGGAGTACCTGGCAGTAGGCGGCAGCACAATGCACCTATTACGAAAACATATGTTTTTGCGGGTTTCCGGATACTTTTGATCGCACAGTGTAGTGCAGCCCGTCCTCATGCATTGACGATCATCCTCACTCATCAACAGCGCTGGTGGGGGAATCTAACGCCCTGCCACAAGTACTCCTTATCAGTCTAACGGCCGTTATGGAAGCACGTTGCAGAGTAAGCGTTACCGTCCGCCGTGATCACACGCACTGTGAACAACAATGTCCAAACTTTTGTAATGTGCAACAAAGCATCATAAACTGCGTTAACTTGAGCGTAATAATTGTTTTTCAATACAACTGTCGTTCCTGTTCGTCTCAACGCGTATTTCTTTCAGTTATGTTCTGTATTATACTGTAAATGCTTTATCTATGTGCTTTCCGAATTTCATCACGATAGGTTACTTGAAACTGTCATACCATACGAAAATTACTTGCTCTTTTAAGTTTTGCACACCACTCCACATTGGTATTGTGGAAGCAGGTAGTTGCTGGTTGTTAATTCGTCTCCTTATTTCTGCTTTTAGATTGTAATTAATTTCTTTTATTTTAACACATCGCACTCTAGTTACATTTAATGGAGATGGATTACATAAGATACAATCGTACACAGATGGACCGCTGTAATAGTGTTCAGAATGTAAATGATAAATTGAAAGAATGTTACAGCATTAGAAGCTACTTCTTGAGCACAAGTCGTGTCCCTTCGAGCAGTTGGGCGTGCGGCGTATTTTCAGTGCTTGCAGCGTTCATAACACAGCAGAAATTAACTGCTGGGCGGATGTTTCACCTTTCAGCTCAAAGGTGAATGCCGGACCCTTTTGGAGTCGCTGTGCTGCTTTTAATGACTAACGCACACCTGTGAGCAGAACCCTGCATCACTACAGCTCGTCGAAAATTAACTGGGACCGCTCCCTCTAGTTAGATTAATAAAGCGACACCAGCGTACAAAACTGATTTCATGGCTATCAGCTTACATGATTACCGCATCATTACAGAGACTATATTTTTACCCATCAGCGTGACAACGTGATAGCGTAATTTTAAGAGCAGGCATGAAATTGTAATACTAACGTATGAAGTTGTATACGCGATCTTTTACGACGTAGTAATGAACTCAGATAAATAAAGCTTCCAACCCATAATTCACAAGATGTAGCACATAAAGGCCCACAGTTTTCTTTGAGATAGGAATCACAGCACTTCAACAGGGATCTCCTTTGGTAGCACAAAACATTTTCGAATCGTCTGCCGCTGCAGTGTTAGTACTGGCTGCGCCAACAAAGAAAACTGTGCAGGTTTTTAAGGTCCTAAGATGTACTTTGATGTTGCAAAGATTCTCATGTTAGCTCCGTTAGGTAAACGGAGGTGCGGATTATTTTAGAACGTTTTCGACGTGACCGCGCCAGCGTTGTGGAACATTTTCACGCAGAACATCCACACTCTCTGCGTCCAGTAGCATGGGTCAAGATGAGGCTCCAGCTAATAAAAGCAAAGTAATTAATGTTAAGATTATATGTTGTAAATTTTTTACTGTGAAGAAAATTGACTCGATATCGGGCTACACGTCAGTCTTCAAAAGACAGCGCTCTTGCGTGCTGTCGACTGTGATTCGGAATAGAACCCGTATGCTGTGAAACCCACAGTCCACATATAGCCAGATAATTGATCCTGTGATATGTAACGTCATTTCCTGAGAGAAGGTAATATTTTTCGTCTAATCATTGATTTTGTGGATCTGTTTTAACGAGGCACGTGCGGAGATGTAACGCTCTCATTTTTTCTGCCTTGGAGACAGAATGATGGCTCCAATCACGGTATACTACAACCAACATCTGTGGTTTTTCCAAGAAAAAAATCTTATTAGTAAATTAGAAGCTCCGTCACGCTTAACCCCGCAGAGCTCCTACAACAAACAGGAGAACATTCTGAATTTCATTTGTGTATTTTTACTAGTTTGTAAGCTAGAAAACAAAAATTGACTTTATGGGTATTACTTTGAAGCAATGTAGTTTCCATGAATTACTTAAGGCGAAGGCTAGGATGGGTCATTCGAAGTTCACGTTTTATTGAAATCTCCTTCCCTTCCAAATCGGAACTTGCTCTCTCTCTCTCTCTCTCTCTCTCTCTCTCTCTCTCTCTCACACACACACACACACACACACACACACACACACACATACACACTCTTGCTCTCGAATGATATTGTTTTTCACGGACGGTTGAACCTCAATCTTCCTTTCTGGCTTCGTGGGTTATACAGTGTATTCGAAGTCGGTGATGTCTTCATAGTTCTCTATAAACACACACTTTCGTTGCACGTAAATCACTATCCGTAGACTCTGAAACACGGTTTTTTGAGAACGAGTGTCTTTCTTGTATCGCAGAATTTTTCCATGCTCAACGTAAATCATTTGTTCGATTACAGAACAACGCGAAATCCCGAAGATTGGCTAAAATTTACAGACGCGCGAAATATGGCACGGACTTCAATGCGAGATGCCTTTAACAGGTTCCACAACGAAACATTGTCTCGAAATTTGGTAGAAAATCCGAAGAAATTCTCGTCGTATGTAAAGTACACAAGCGGCAAGACGCAGTCAATACCTTCGCTGCGCAGTGCCGATGGTACTGTTACCGACGACTGTGCCGCAAAGGCGGAGTTACTAAACGCAGTTTTCCGAAATTCCTTCACCAGGGAAGACGAATGGAATATTCCAGAATTTGAAACACGAACAGCTGCTAGTATGAGTTTCTTAGAAGTAGATACCTTAGGGGTTTCGAAGAAACTCAAATCGCTTGATAAGGGCAAGTCTTCAGGTCCAGATTGTATACCGATGAGGCTCCTTTCAGATTACGCTGATACAATAGCTCCCTACTTAGCAATCATATACAACCGCTCGCTCGCCGATAGATATGTACCTACAGATTGTAAAATTGCGCAGGTCGCACCAGTGCTTAAGAAGGGTAGTAGGAGTAATCCATCGAACTACAGACCTATATCATTGACGTCGGTTTGCAGTAGAGTTTTGGAGCACATACTGTATTCAAACATTATGAATCACCTCGAAGGGAACGATCTATTGATACGTAATCAGCATGGATTCAGAAAACATCGTTCTTGTGCAACGCAGCTAGCTCTTTATTCGCACGACGTAATGGCCGCTATCGACAGGGGATCTCAAGTTGATTCCGTATTTCTAGATTTCCGGAAAGCTTTTGACACCGTTCCTCACAAGCGACTTCTAATCATGCTGCGGGCCTATGGGGTATCGTCTCAGTTGTGCGACTGGATTCGTGATTTACTGTCAGGAAGGTCGCAGTTCGTAGTAATAGACGGCAAATCATCGAGTAAAACTGAAGTGATATCAAGTGTTCCCCAGGGAAGCGTCCTGGGACCTCTGCTGTTCCTCGTCTATATAAATGACCTGGGTGACAATCTGAGCAGTTCTCTTAGGTTGTTCGCAGATGATGCTGTAATTTACCGTCTAGAAAGGTCATCCGAAGACCAGTATCAGTTGCAAAGCGATTTAGAAAAGATTGATGTATGGTGTGGCAGGTGGCAGTTGACGCTAAATAACGAAGAGTGTGAGGTGATCCACATGAGTTCCAAAAGAAATCCGTTGGAATTCGATTACTCAATAAATAGTACAATTCAACTAAGTACCTTGGTGTTAAAATTACGAACAACTTCAGTTGGAAAGACCACATAGATAATATTGTGGGGAAGGCGAGCCAAAGGTTGCGTTTCATTGGCAGGACACTTAGAAGATGCAACAAGTCCACTAAAGAGACTCGTTCGTCCTCTGTTATAATATTGCTGCGCGGTGTGGGATCCTTACCAGGTGGGATTGACGGAGGACATCGAAAGGGTGTAAAAAAGGGCAGCTCGTTTTGCATTATCACGTAATAGGGGAGAGAGTGTGGCAGATATGATACGCGAATTGGGATGGAAGTCATTAAAGCAAAGACGTTTTTCTTCGCGGCGAGATCTATTTACGAAATTTCAGTCACCAACTTTCTCTTCCGAATGCGAAAATATTTTGTTGAGCCCAACTTACATAGGGAGGAATGATCATCAAAATAAAATAAGAGAAATCAGAGCTCGAACAGAAAGGTTTAGGTGTTCGTTTTTCCCGCGCGCTGTTCGGGAGTGGAATGGTAGAGAGATAGTATGATTGTGGTTCGATGAACCCTCTGCCAAGCACTTAAATGTGAATTGCAGAGTAGTCATGTAGATTTAGATGTAGATATTCAGCCAATCGTCGCCTCTTTCTGCTAGGACGAGGTATCTCTGCCAAATCGAGAAACTACAAGCGTATCTTGCCGCGAGCGGAGAGCTTTGACCTACTTCGGCTAATGGGAATGTAAGACGGTGGAATTCGTTCCATTCCGCCATGCTTTGCCGGAGAAAGGTACGACTTTTTCATTACTCCTTGTCTGAAGTAGGACGTTCTACGAATCAGTTTTGTAAATATTGGTCTAGTGGGAATATGAACTTATTCGACAAGCAAATATCCGTAATACGATGAGATCTCAGCCACCTGTAAGCACTTCGGTGGCCTTTGTGTAATTGCGAACTACGATAAAAGTAAGGATAGTTAAAAGTTGTACCGTTTAGCGAGTTGTGTGTACAGATTCTACATGCAGAATAATATCTTTTTTCAGATTTTACCAACTTCAGCACATCCGATGCTCCAAAACCATCTCGGTATTAGGCATTTGTAAACTCAACTGACATCCACGTAGCTTTTTTTTTTCCATTCATGACCAATTGTTAAGTTGGTCTGTAATATTACTCTTCTTGTGATTATGAGATATTATTCGAAAGGAATGTTAGTTGTTATTACTGTCTGTTTATTCAGCGCCACCGTGGTAAGATTATATAAGCAATCTACTCGCAAATTATACTGTTTTACAGTTAGGTATTGTGAATTCATTAACTCACTCCTTTTCCTGGTACTACGAATTTCAACAAATTGTACTTTTTTCCTACTTAGAATTCTTATGCATATGCATGATCTGGATGTAAATTCAGGGTTACTTTATCCAAATGTTCGCTGTTAGAATTTCTTGTCTTATAAACAATTTTCAATAAGGAAGGTAATTTGACGCTGTTACTCCACATGTTTCAGCTGCTGTGATTGTGGACCATTGCATTCAACACACACAAAGACAAAGTTTATAGGTTATTAGGAAAAGTATGAAGCAGATGACAAAACATTGGTCCTTGCTCACATCGGAGCTATAAGGTGCTATTAACAGCGGTTGGAAGTGGTGTTGTATGCACTTAACATTTTCATGCAATTATTTGATTTTAGTTTTGTTACTTACAACTAACTTCCCCTTTTAGTTGCTCTTTACGTGAGTTCACTTATTGTTAGTAAAAAGGTAAGATCACGTTTTCATTGTTTTACATTCATTTTCTGGGGCTACATTTCGGGTTTAAATATATTCATCATTTTGCGCGAATGGTTATAATTAGCTGAGATAGGAGGGTGTGTTACATATTCAGCGACTTCTGTCTGAAGAAGCATCAACAGTTATATCCTTGAAACGTTTATCAGTTTATTTATCAGTATTTATGTATTGCAGTTAAAAAATGAACATGGTTTCCAGATACATCATTCCCGTTGAGCAATGTGAAATACAATCATAAAGAAATCTGACGCAAAGAGTTCGCAAAAATATTACGAAATATTCATTCCTTTATCACAGCTGGAACCATCGATTCAAAGGCATCACAGATAAATACATCACAAATAAATGTCACTTTATGTAATGTCATTTATGTAGATGTAGGACATGATACCAGTGGAGCTAATGTTGCTTTAAAATCAAAGTCTATACTAAACTAATCAAAGATGATCAAGTATGACTATTTGCTGCAAATATAGACTGCATTACAACAAAGAGATTACTATTGAATTTCTTTGGTCAGTGTTGTATCATCCAGTCCACTGTATTTTAGCCACAGAATCGATTCTGATCTGTAACTGGGAGAAGTCTATGCGTCATGAGCTACAAATATACACGATCAGATTTTTGTCGTCTCACAATAGCCCAGTGCCAGTATACAAGATCGCTTCGTGAACTGACTATGACTCACTGCATCTGTGTGGCGAAGCATCGTGCACAGCAATCACTTATCATCATACGAGATCCACACTGATCGGTTCTTTTATTTTATTCCCACGGACCTCATGGGCAGGGGAGGGCTGGCAGCAGCACACTCCACCGCTCTTCAGCAAAACGACTTCATAAAATACAGAAAGGGGGATAAAAAAGGGACAGGGAAAACACTGGAAATGGAGATAAGGCGAGTTAAAATACACAAGAATAGGGCGACATGAACTGGGGGACAGTTAAAAGTCGACATAGAGGTAAAAGAACACAGGGGAAGGTGGAAACCAGGGGTGGGGCGATCAAGCCTGAGGACAGTGTAAAGGATGCAGAGATGTTTGAGGTAAAGGAGGCGGTGGGGTAAGGGTATAAGGTCCTACAGGAGTCACGTGGGAGGAGGAAGGCAGATACGGAAGGCAAGGTGGAGCAGATGGCATTCGAGGATTTGGAGAGCCTCGTAGGGTGGGGTGTGGGGGGGGGGGGGTGGAGATCCAGGCAACGCTGCTATAGTAAAGATGAATGAGGGATTTGTAGGTGCAGAGGATGGTGTAAGGATGCAAGCCCCTTGCCCAGCCAGACAGGAGTTTCAGGAGACAGAGTTGGGAATGGGCTTTCTGCTGGATGGTTAGGAAATAAGGCGCCAAGATTTCTCAATGGGGAGGGGGGTGAGTTGAATGGGCTGTCCATAAATGGTGAGGTAGAAATCGTGGAGACAGCAGGTGATGCGGCCTATGATGATTGCTTGCATTTTGGAGGGTTTGATATGAGGGAACCACTGGTTACACCAAATGGTGAACTGGTCATGGTGGGTTTGGAGGGTGCATTGAGACTGTTGAAGGGTAGGACAGAGAGCTAGGAAGGTGATATCATCAGCATATTGGAGAATATAAACAGGAGGGGGTGGCTTGGACATATCAGCAGTTTACAGGAGATAGAGGAGAGGGGAGAGGATGGAGCCCTGGGGGACGTCAGCAGTGGTATAAAATATACGGGAGTTGGGGTTGTGGAGGGTGACACAGGAAGGATAGCGTGAGAGGAAGGAAGCGACCAGACCGACAAAATTGATAGGCAGGCCGTAGATTTAGTGTTTAAGGAGGAGACCGGGCTGCCATACGTGGTCGTAGGGATTTTGGAAATCGGAGGAAACCAAAATGGCGGAGTGACAGGAGTTAAGCTGGAGGGAGAGAAGGTGGACGAGGTTAAGGCGTTGGTCTTTGGATGAGAAGGACGGTCGAAAAGCTCACTGAGTAAGAGGGAGGAAGTGGCTTTGATTAAGATGACGATGGATACGACGGTAGAGGATGGATTCGAAGACCTTACTGAAGGAGGTGAGGCAGATGGGATGATAGGAAGACAGGGGGCTTGTTGGGTTTCACAAATAAGAGGACGTGGGAAGTCTCTGACAGGTTGGGGTAGAAGCCTGTAGAGAGGATGACGTTATAGAGACTGGCAAGGACAGTCAGAGAGGAGAAGCAGCAAGAGAAGCTTGGTGGAAGATTAGGAATAAATTACCACACTCGAAGTAAGTACAGGCAGACCTCTAGTCCAATGCCTTAACTGGTTACTGTTATGTCTCTTATGGACGATTGGCGATCTCGATGGTATTCAACACGGGCATCAGACCTTGAGCTTCGAATTCTGGACAATTTTTGAGAAGTGCTTCGTACTATGGCAGAATTTGTTACATATAAGTGTGTGTTGCAATCTAGTGACAGACGAGCAAACTCAGAGAAGCACCACCTGTACACATCGCTTGAAATTAAGGATTGTTCAGTACCCTAATGCCTATCACATCCGCTATACCGTTGGATTGTCTTATTTAAACCTATGCCCCCTAAACCCAACGAACGCACGCATAAAAGCGAGAGTTACAATATCGATTAAAGAATTTCAATCACCGAAGTTAGACGTTCTTTCGAAAGCTGGAGCGAAATGTGTCTACTAGGCATAGTCTAAAGCTTTAATAAATGAAAATGTGTAGTTTCTTTGGATGTAAGATGACAGGTGATTGGTTGCTTTGGTTAGAGCAGCCATTCACAGAGCTCAGTAATACGGCAGCTCTTCTCCAGTAGCTACACATGAGACAACAACGTTCGTTTACGAAACCCACAGGACAGGACAGGTATTTTAAACTGTGGAAAGGGGCCAAAATAAGCGGCTGTCATTTACACTCGAACATACAACTTTATTTACCTGATCAAGTCTAACAAGGGCCAAGAAATTTAAAAAAGGAACACAGCATTAATTTTTGGAACCTAGTTGCTGGCTTAATGCGCCATACAATCTCATGCCTTAAGGGCAAGACCACTTAAATTTAAAATCGGCTGAAAGCCATAACTTAAGACTCAAACAAAAATGAGATTTTTAAAATGCCAAAGGCCTTTAATTAGGCTGAAGGCCCAAACAACCTGACTCCTTAAGAGCAAAACAACTTTAAAAATCAGCTGAAGGAACATCATTTAAGACTTAAATCAAAATAATTTTTTTTACAAAGGGCAAAAGGATTTATCTTAAAATAGTTCTTAATTAGGCTGAAGACACAAACAATCGGAAACCTTAAGAGCAAAACAAGTTTAATTCAAAGTTTGGCTGAAGGCCCATCACTAAAGACTCAACCAAAATAAATTTTTAAAAGGCCAAAAGGCCTTATCTTAGAACAATTCTTTAAATTAGGCTGAAAGCCCAAACAATCCTACACTGTACAGGATTTCAGCCAGTCAAGGAATATTTTAGGGAATTGGTTTAAGAAATTTATTTCAACGGCCCAGTGGAATCTTCACAAGTTTTCTCCCAGAGTAATTCACGCCGTGCCTGCGTGGCACAAGTCGCTTGCCTTTCAAAACTGAGGCGGTTCTGTCCAGTTAAAGCTGCTGACAGGAGACGCCCTGAGCCCTCTGCTGAAACTGCTAGCGAATTCACGCCATTGATTGTAGCCAATAGCGTGCGCGGGATACCGATCACGTGTGTGGACGCCGGAGCGTCCTGCGGAGCAGAATGCACTTGCTTCTCTCTCTCTTGTAATCCAGACCTCGAGGAGAACAGACGTCTTTTTGGAAGGCAGAGCCTCCGGCTCTGCCTTTCGCGACCAGCCACCATCGTAAGTTAACATTAACCACTTCCCCGTCCGTTGCCCATTTTAATTAATTATTCGACCTCCAAGACTGGCCTAAACCTGCTAACTTCCGACCCTAGGCGCGCCCTTCGTACTCCGTATATTGAAATATATCCTGTTCATTGTACTTAATTTTCAGTTTTGTCATTTAACGGCAGCCCTGGATGCCCACTATCAAATCCTGACCGCTCGACCTCCTGCACACTGCCGCCACGAGGCATATTTAACAGCCTTCTTCCCCCTCACCCCCCCCCCTTCCCTGCCAAGCATACCTTAACATCGGTTACAGAAGTCCCTTGTAAACTTCCCCTAACTTTACATTTGGTGTCAGAAGTGGCACGTTAGCGTCCCTATAACTTTACAACACCTTAAGGGGAAAACAACCTGATTTTAAAAATCGGCTAGAAGCCATTTATATATAAACAACAAGAACAAATAAGAAAGGCAGTACACCCAACGGCACTCAGAAGTTTCCGAGGGTCGGCCTGAAATTCAAACATTAACGCTCGCTTAAGTGAGACAGGCAGTCGGCCGAATCATTCTCGATCCGAAGACAACCCAACCGAGAGACAGTCAATGAACCCACCGACGAAATAGCTTCCGCTCCACCCGACCTGCACACAACATGGAGTTCAATGAAACAACCTAGAAGGTATTTGCGCACATAACCAATTATACACTGAGCTGTCAAACTACACACCGTGCTGAACATCGACAACACGAGAGGAAAATTCACTGCCTGAATTTACGCCAATGACCAGGCAGGTGCCGGCCGCGGTGGCCGTGCGGTTCTGGCGCTGCAGTCTGGAACCGCGGGACTGCTACGGTCGCAGGTTCGAATCCTGCCTCGGGCATGGATGTTTGTGATTTCCTTAGGTTAGTTAGGTTTAAGTAGTTCTAAGTTCTAGGGGACTTATGACCTAAGATGTTGAGTCCCATAGTGCTCAGAGCCATTTGAACCATTTTTTGAACCAGGCAGGTAACCAGAACGTTAACGGCCACAAGGCAGAAGATTCCGTTGGTGCACTTCAATTCAAAATAACTAAGTACAGCTAAATTCCACTGGATGGTGGCTAAAATTTGCCAAATTTGAAACAGACGTTGTTGCTTGTGGGAATATCCCAAACTACGTAACAGTCGTGACTTGCTGGTAGATTAAGTCAAAACTCAACTTTCGTCTGCAGGATCGGTGAGCCACGGACCTCGTAGCAATGGGAACAGCACCACACACTTTGGCCGTTCGTAAATGCTGCGAGCGGCCTTGGCCAAACTACGCGCCGCGGAGGTTTTCTCGCTGCTCCACGCCAACCGACCAACTGCCCAGGCCCGGAAATGGTGCAAGGACCAAATATATGCTGGCCGATGAACCGACCAGCCGAACGACCAACCAACAATTTTCCCACTCCAAACTCCCTCGTTGCCCTGCTTCAGAGAAAGCCCCTGTGCCCGAAAGATACTGTTATTCGCAGAGGGTGGGATTAATGATAGTTAGGACCTTCAGTGCTAGCTAGGTGCGTAGGGGGGCCCAATAGGGATATGGCTGCTAAGGAGAACAAGAAATCTATTCTGTATTCTGTGTGGATACTGGTGGTAGTCATACCGTGTTGAATGGGTGCAGTCAGTTGCAAATAGCAGGTCACATCGGTAGTAATGATGTGTCACTTGGGATCAGAAGAATTCCCTTTAGTTTTAAGTGGCTATTTGAAATGGCAAGGACTGCCAGTCTTGCTTGCTGGATGAAGGCAGAGATCACCAGCCTTGACATCGACGACATGAGGCAATGAAAGCCTGCTCAAATTAATTTGATCTTTGAGGCTTTCAAATGTTTTTAATGTTAAATTATTTTGAGTTATTATAGGCAACTTCAAAATAATTTTTTATGTAAATGCTCAATGGGTTTATTAGAATTGCTTTGATACCTAATTTAAATAATGGGCTCCTGTAAAGTGTTCTGAAGTTCAGTGTGTCTTAATTGAATCCTTAGCTCCTTTAAACTATTTTAGAAGTTCATACTCTTTTATTTATTTCGGGTGGACCTTCTGAAGGACTTTCTAATATGACACAGTATAATTGTTTTCTTAGAGACTTTAATTATTTTTGGAAGTACATACTATTGTACCTGCTTTGAAGACGTAATTACTTTTTATGATCTCATATAATTTTAGGATGAGTTAGTGACTTATAGCTTGAGTCTGATCAGATTACCATCGTGTGCCTTAAGTAAATTTTTGTTATACAATAAAATTGTGTATTCTGTTACTGTCTAGGCTCAATTCTGCTACTGTCTGCTCTCAGTCGTTTACCACCCCCAGATTTCTGCATCCTACCATCGTTGCAGTGGTAGTAAATAACCGTAGATGTGTTGGAAAAGAACCGGGTCGCCGAGAGGCAATAGAAAGCACTGAAGTCCAAATTGTTAGAGGTACTGAAAGTTACCTAAAACTGTTCAAAAGTAATAACTTGGTTACAGTTGTTGACGATGTGTTTGTTGCTGTTAGAAATAGTTTATCTTGTAGCAAAATTGAACTGGATAGTCCGTGTAAATTAGTATGGCTGTATGTTATACCTGACAACGAAATAAATTCACAACTGGTTCCTTTTACTGATTCCCTGACTTGGATGATACAGTTGCTGAAAGGTTCAAAGAAAACTTGAATATCATCTGAAATAGGTATTCCACTCACACAATTCTAGTTGTTAATGACTTCAGTCCACCATTGGTACGTTGGCGAAAACACATGTTCCGGTGGTAGAAACAAAACTACGTCAAAAATGATACTAAAGTTTTTTCCGTAAATGATTTTGAGCAGTTACTTCAGGAGCCCACTCTAAGTGTAAATGGTTGCGAGAAAATACTTGACCTCTTTGCAACAAATAATACAGAGCAAATAGCAAGCATAGTGGCCGATACAGAGATTAGTTACCACAAGGTAGTTGTACCGAGACTCAATACCGTGACATCCAAACCCACAAAAAACTAGTGCAAGGTATGTCATTGTAACAAAGGAGATATATATTCGCTTGGTGTCTTACTCAGAGACAGTCTCCTACCTTCCAAACTAATTATATAAGCGTGGACCACGTGTGGGTTGGATTAAAGGGAGTATCGACAGCAGTTGAGAAACTATACTAAATAAATTAATAAGAGACGGAACTGATAGCCCCTGGTACAAAAAACAAGTAAGAACGCTGTTTCAGAAACAGCGAAAGAAGCTTGCCAAGTTTAAAAGAAGTCAGAATCCCCAAACTGGGGAAGTTTTTCCGAAGCTCAAAATTTAGTAATGATTTCAATACGAAATTCTTTCAATGGTTTTCACAGTAATACTCTGTCTTGAAATTCGGGAGAAAATCCAAATGAATCCAGTCGTATGTAAAGCACATGAGCGACAAGGCTCAATCGATTATGCACTGTGCCCAGCAGTAGTATAGTTACCGATGACGGCGCCAGTAAAGTGGATGTACTAAATAGGGATTTCCGAAATTCCTTCACCAAAGAAGACGAAATAAATATTCCTGAACGGGAATCAATAACAGCAGCAAACCTGAGTAACTTAGAAGTAGATATCCCTGGTGAAGGGATGCAACACCAATCTCTTAATAAAGGCAATTCTTCCGGTCCAGACAGCATACCAATTGGGTTTCTTTTAGAGGATGCTGAAGTATTAGCTCTGTTTATACCAATCGTATGCATACCCTCACTCGGCGAAGGATCCGTACCTAAAGATGGAAAGTTGCACAGGTCATACCAATACTTAAAAAAAAGGAATGGGAGTAATTTGCTGGCTTACAGATCCATATCACTGACTTCGATTTGCAGTACAGTAGAGTATTTGTTTTCTGGAAATCGTCTTAAAAGAGTATATTATGCTCCTATCATGCTTTATTCCTCTTCAGTATCAGTCCTGCTTTACAAAACTGGAAATAAAATTCAAATAACTTGAACGCCCGCAAAAACGTTCCATTCGAGTCATGTGTGCATGTGACGTCATTGGCTAGGTCGCTGTCATAATGCTAATTCACAGTGATGTCTTGTTTTGGAATTGACGTTTCGGAAAATGGTTTTTCAAATTGTGTGTAGTATCATACTGTGGGAATACATCTACAAAAACTCCTGAGTAGTTGTATCTGAGTGTTCCAGAGAATGACAAGATATGTAAAATGTGGCTGCACTGTTCCGGCAAATTGCCACCATGTCGACGCACGAGTTCACTTAATTAAAAATGTGTTGCGCTGTGAAGTTAACATTAACTTGTGTCCGAGGTATAGTCTCCCACCGTTACAACTAAGAACAGCGCCATTCAACGAAATTAAACACGTAGTGAAAATTGTCGTATTACTTAACTGCATCCCAGTTATTCGATAGCACAGTTGTTAGAGCGATAAACCGTCTAATTCTATAAGACAATATCAACAGATTGCTCGTTCGAGTCTAATCCGAAAGAACATAAATTATTTGTAAAACGACTCGACGGTCCTCTCACGTGAAAACCAAATCACAATTACCAAACTTCACCAGACCGATCAGAAACGGAATATTGTTGTGTTTTCCTTGCTGTTTACGTGCTCTTATGTTTGTAATCGCTTTTTACACACGCTTTACGTTCAAAAAGATGTTTTTTTAGTTAAAGTGGCCACTTACTTTTGCTTTACTAGAAACAATGTTTTTATCTTCGTACTGTCTACATTCGCTCACTCGACGAAGGATCCGTACCTGGGGTCTGTATTGTTTAAGCTTTTGCAGTTTCATTGTCTTACATAAAGATGAAGTAAGTCTGCTTCAGGCGCTAATGTTAGTTTGCACTCACAGACATGACAGCCCTTATTTTTGTGTCACCTGCATGTCGTACACATTTTGTATCTCTTTGCATAACGTCTTCGTTCTACACGTCTTCGTACTGTGGCAATATGGTGATATTTTCACTACTACCAATGCTTCCCAGAAAAGTGAACTGCTTGTTCGCAAAGGAAATGAATTTATCATGCTGTCCATTTCTCAGACTAAGACTAATATGAATCTATATATGAAGGGCTTATTCCAATAGTGGTACAAGCCCATTACCTAAACTTTTCTGTCTATAACGCTTCTGAAATTAATGAGCCAAACAAATAGAAAAAAAGGTTTATCTCTAGCAAGAAACCATATCCTTGAATATTTCTGGTATCTCAAATGCAGATTTTTCAGCGCTCATTTAACTTTTGGACTCTGTATCTCAATACGAACAAAAATGGACTTGTACCAGTATTGAAATATACCCTTCATACAATACGTCCCAAAATCGAGACAACTGCTACAATCAGTTCTTGCTACCGCTGTTTTCGTATTTCGTATAGAAGATTTAAAAATATATCCCAGGATTCGAACATGTAATCTCTTTATTCGCACTTGAATGCCCTATCCGTTGCCCCACGCAATGCCTGCTGGGTGAAGTGTCTTTGCTAAGTGTCTTCTACGCGGAAACCAACACTACCTTTTGCCAATAGTAATTTTATTGTGATAGACGACAATCTAATTATAATGTACGTTCCCATTTGCAAAAGTTCTAAAATTCCTTAGTTTTGAGCGTGTTTAGTGA
This sequence comes from Schistocerca nitens, assembly GCF_023898315.1. Lineage (NCBI taxonomy): Eukaryota > Metazoa > Arthropoda > Insecta > Orthoptera > Acrididae > Schistocerca > Schistocerca nitens. Next base: position 131,101,395 of record NC_064617.1, on the reverse strand, counting down.
TGTTGCAGAGAGCAGGGAAAAGAATATCCGTCGTTGTACTAGGGCTATTCGGAAAGTATGTTCCGATTGATCGCAAAAACACTTTGAAAATCAGAAACATTTTATCTGCAACAGTTAGCTACAGCTTCCAGTCACCGCTCTACATAGTCACCAGTCCGACACTTGTCGTAGCGTTGTACCTGCTTTCCAATACCCTCGTCATAGAAGGCAACCGACCGTGCCTCCCGCCAATTCTCTACGCTCGTCTACAGCTCGTTGTCTGTACGAAAATGTTGTCTTCATAGCCAGTAGTTAATGTGAGCAGCGATGAAACAAGGAGGGAGCCAATTATGGGCTGTAGCGCAGGTGATTAAACACTTCCCATCGAAATCGCTGCAGGAGCATTTTCACTGCCCCTGCAGATTGCGACCGAGAATTGTCACAAAGTAGGAACTGTATGATAGGTCTGTAATGTGGGCTGCATAACATCAGGCGAAATCTCTCCTCAGAACCTCATACATGGCGGGAGACACTATTTTCTACGCATCTTTAGATGCTCACCATTCACTCAGAGCTGAAAAGAGCGAAGTGATGTAACCGACGGGCATACTAGAGACACTGTCAAACACATGTGTGCAAAGCTTTATTAGATTTTCATAGTGGTGCACTCACGGTACATATAACAAATCTGAAATTTCAGCTCCCAAGATTTTGTGCAGCAAAAATGTTTATCACCCCATCATATTTTGTGGAAGCAGCTCGTTTGTGGTCTATGGACATTACACCAAGATTTGTTAACCTCTGTTGAGCAATCGTGCTCCTCAGATATTATTTTAATTAGTTTCAGCTTGCTGAAATTTCTTTCTCTAGAGGAAACAAACTGGGACGGTAAGGAAAATTTTTAAGCCGTAGTAATGTTTGGATACACCTCTACAAATCTACTTTCATAAATCAAACTTAATGTGGAAGCCTCTCTCTGTTGCCAGAGGGTGATGTTTGAAATATTCACTTTCCAATGTAAATTCCTTCTTGTTAAAAATCTGCATAGGTATCTGCCAATTACTCTGCTTTGGCGTTTTTAGTCCTCCTCTTCCATTTCTTGAATTTGGGAACCACACAAAAACCAAACTTTGCGCTAATTTACTCCACAGCCTTAAACCTGATACTCACCTACATTATCACTCCCTCAGTTATTTCCAATAGGGACATCTTAAACAAATCTTCATGTGAATGTTCGGATACTTCATCCTCACAAAATTCATCGGCTACTTTTTCTTTCCTGTAACACTTTCTTCTGATAATTCCTCAGATATTTCATTAGTTTCTGCTGATATTTTGTTCTCAGAAGTCTCTAGAAGCTTTAAGAAAGCACAAAGGCGTTGAATATTTCTGGCAGCTTTATCAATCGTAAGATCTTCTGTTTGCTGAAACTGACTGACATGATATTTCTTTTTTTTAAATATTGTATACCAGAACAAGCTAAATCGCTGAATTTGAGTTTTCTATTATTCTTTAAAACAGACTTTACTTTACTTTCTGGTTTTGATGTTGATAAGTTATAAGTTTCATCTTCTTCCAGACGATTTACATTTTTTTCAAAACGCTTGTAAACAGCTTCGACCGCCTCTTCTCTTGTAGTCCACCTACTCGTTCTCTGCTATTTTTATGCTATGGATACATGTATTTGTAAGATTTCGCTCTTGAAATTGAAGTCTTATAGAACAGACATGAGCGATGGGTAATTAAAAATAAGTTTGAGCCTTAGCAGACGACACTACTTCATGTTATACTAAATTTTAAGAGTAAGCAACACATCGTACAAAACAGACCAGTTGATTCTTCTCACGTATTCTTGATTGAACGTATCTGTTCTTCCCAGACATGTGTGCCCCGTTGTCATAACACTGCCTTCTGCAACATCTCGTGTTTACCACATATTATTCTTTGTTTTTTTTTTCAGTACATATCGAGTAAGAGATTCTTCTATTTTGTCTCTGACTATTAAAAAAGTCAGTAATACTATGCACAATTGAGTCATTTAATTTGACATAACGAACCACTTGAGCGATCTTCGCACTGTGAATGATATCTGCAGTGCAACTACACATCAAAGAAAAGTATTTATTGTAAAATATCTTTAATTAAGTCTTATTTTGTTGGCAATTACATAAAGGAACTAACATATCTTTGTAAAAATAGCTCGTTCGTCCTTCCTTGTGGTGTTCAGTATGCTGACGAAGGGGAGCGCTACACTGTGGTACGAGATCAACGACATTTAGACATTTTCGACTCTGTGGATTACCAAAATGACCAATGTCCTTTGTTCCTCTGACTGGGTTCCGTGCTTCGCTAGAAAAAGGACAAAATCAATTATGCAGTGCAACGCTGCTCTCCAATGATATTCTTCTTTTCTTTTATCTACTCTTGCAGCTCCTTGTCAATGCCCTCCCGTTTCTGAGAGAAGACTCTAGAGGCTTCCATGACCAAAATCAAAACTTATGATTTGGTGAATGTTCATAGCCAAGCAATTTTTCTTTAACCTTTCCCCAGTTAAGCAGCCCATCCTCTTCAGCTAATATCTACTGGTTATGCAACATAAATAATACTTGCTCTCACTATAGCCTAGCCATGGTTTTCTTTTTCTGCAGGCTGCAGTACCCATCGTTTCTTCGCAGTTACCTTCTTGGTACCTACGTTTTTCTTTCTAATTTCTGCAACTGCCATTTTTAGAGATGTTCATTTCTCTTCACCCGATCTGCCTTCTGAAATATTCTTTATCGCAATATCTACAGCTCCAGAGAACTCTGAGCGTATCTCTTTATAGCTTAGTACTCTGTATCCCAGTCCTTTGCATATTGATTCCTCCTCACTAGTTCCTTAAACTTCGGCCTAATCTTTACCACTACTATGTTGTGATCTGAGTCTGTATCTCCTCCTGGGCACTTCGTATCCAGTATGTTATTTCGGAATCTCTGCCTGACCATGATGTAATCTAACTGAAACCTTCCCATATCTCCCAGCCTTTTGCAAGTATACCCCTTTCTCTTGTGATTATAGAAAAGGGTATTCTCTGTAACTAGCTGAAATTTATTGCAGAACTCAGTTGGTCTTTCTACTCCCTCTTTCCTAGCACCTAGTCCATTTTCTACTACAGCTCTTTCTTCTAATACTTCCTCTACAACCGCATTCCAGGTGGATATGATAATTACATTTTCATCTCGCCTTACGGACCGAACTACTCTTTCAGTATACTCATGTACTTTCCATATATTTTCATCTTCAGCTTGCAACGTCGGCATGTATACCTGAACTATCGTTGTTGGAGCTGGTTCGCTGTCGATTCTCATGAGAGCAACCCAACCCTGTCTCTGACCTACCTTCCTATTCATAATGAATTCGATTTGCCAGCCGGAGTGGCTTTAGTCTGGAACCGCGCGACGGTCGCAGGTTCGCATCCTGCCTCGGGCATTGATGTGTGTGATGTCCTTAGATTACTTAGGTTTAAGTAGTTGTAAGTTCTAGGGGACTGATGACCTCAGATGTTAAGTCCTATAGTGCTCAGAGGCATTTGAACCATTTTTGAACTCTCATTATACAATTTTCTGCTGATGTTGGTACTAATCTGTACTCACCTGACCAGAAATCTTTGTCATCTTTCTAGTTCGCTTCACTGACCCCTTTTCAGATTTTCTAGCTTCCCTACGCCATTCAAACTTCTAACATTCCACGTCCCGCCTCGTAGAACGTTTCGTTAGTTATTCAGTCTGTTTTTCATGGTCGCCTCCTCCTTGGCTGTCACCTACCGGAGATCCGAATGCGGACTATTCCGAAATCTTTTGCCAATCGAGAGATCATCACGACACTGTTTAGTTACGATTTTATAGCCAAAACAATGAAGCCTGTGTACTGGAAGCCTGTATAAAACCAACCTGCTTTCAGGAAAAAAATGTGATCCATTACTTATTGGACACTTCACGAACTTCTTACGCTGAAATTGCGTCTAGTGAAGGCGAAATCAACGTTTATGGTATCTTTTCAAATACAGTGGCAAGTGTTGGGTAAATGTATTCGTAAAGTCTACTGTGTGCCACATCTGCTTGCTTACCCTTCCGCTGGATATTGCAGAGTTTGTATAAAATTTCGGATTCAGTCAGCCCAGTAAGCTTATAAAGCCAGGTGAATCGTTATAGCTGGGGATTTACGGATCAGTTGCGGCAGGCTGCCTTTACGGCGCTACTGTGGCTGCAAGCTCTGGAACGTTCCGCCCACGTTGGTCGCAGGTGTGTCTCTTGGCGGTCTGGGCGTTTCCGTAGGTTATCGTGCTTCAGATGAGATATTGATTAGAAAGAAAATAACGGCAGTTCGACAGAATTTCCAATTACTCTGTACATCGCATTCCTACTTGATACTAAGCAAAGAAGTACAAGACAACATCCTTCGGAATCTAAGGAAGACAAACGAGGGCGATGAAAATAATTTCTGTACACTTCAACTACTTACGTGCTCTACAAAACACATACATCACGTGTCCCGGTGCTGGCCTGTGCAGGCAGTTGTTGCCGCAATAGCAATGCTTGTAATAATCAGCTGACGCAGCATTCCGCCACTGTGGCCACTCTCGCTGTATTGGGACAACCACTCGGTCGACAACAGCGGGCAAACCAAAATCCAGGACAATGCTGTAGCGTTGCGGCTCAGGAGTTCCTTCCAGACTAAGTATCTAACCCTAGACCACATATGGATTAATTTAAATTAATTTCGATGACAGTGGAGAGATATATACCGAACAAATTAATAAGCATGTTCCTGATCCTCCATCTTACACAAAGCAGGTTCAGAACACTGTTGCAGGAGTAACGAAAAAAGCATGACCAATTTAAAAGACTCTGCGAGACTCGTAACGATTTACTGAAGCTCGAAATTTTGCACCGATTTCAATACGAAGTGCTTTTAATTGTTTCCGCAATGAAAGTATCTCGAAATCTGTCAGAAATCCCTAAGCGATTCTGGTCGTATGTAAAATAGACCAGCGTCAAGCAGTGATCAATACCTTCACTGCGCGATTGTAATGGTAATGTTACCGACAAGTGTCAATGGCTCTGAGCACTATGTGACTTAACTTCTGAGGTCATCAGTCGCCTAGAACTTAGAACTAATTAAACCTAACTAACCTAAGGACATCACATACATCCATGCCCGAGGCAGGATTCGAACCTGCGACCGTAGCGGTCACGCGGTTCCAGACTGAAGCACCTTTAACCGCACGGCCACACCGGCCGGCTGACAAGAGTGTCACTAAAGCTGAGTTACTAAGTACAGTTTTTCAAAATTCCTTCATCGAAGAAGAAGAAGTAATTATTCCAGAACTCGAATCAAGAAAACTTTCCGACATGAGTAATTTAAAAGAAGACATCCTCAGTGTAGCAAAGCAGCTCAAATCACTTAATAAAGGCCGCTAGTCAAGACTTTATACAACTTACAGTCCTTTGAGACTGATACAATAGCTACAAATTTGACAATAATGCGCAACCTCTTACTCGACGAAAGATGCGTATTTAAAGATTGGAAACTTATACAACTCACAGCAATACTCAAGGAAGGAAATAGGACAAGTCCGCTGAATCACAGACCACAATCACTACGTCGATTTGCCGTAGGATATTGGAACATATGCTGTCTTGAAACAATTTGAATTACCTCGAAGAACATGCTCTGCTCACAAGTAGTTAGAATGGATTCAAAAAATATCGTTCTTGTGAAATATAAGTAGCTCTTTATTCACACTAAATGAGTGCCTTCAACTCTGTATGCCGACTGTTTCCATTTTATGTTATGTTATGTTAACCGGGGACCTAGAAACGACGGAGAGGCTCCGTCCCCGCCGCAGCCGCAGTGGTCCTTAACCCTACGACGACTACCGCAGTCCACTTCACCCCTCCACCGCCCCACACCGAACCCAGGGCTAGTGTGCGGTTCGGCCCCCGGTGGACCCCCCACCACCAGGGAACGTCTCACACAGACGAGTGCAACCCCTAAGGTTTGCGTGGTAGCGTAATGGTGGTGTACGCGGACGAGGAGAACTTGTTTGCACAGCAATCGACGACATAGTGTAGCTGAGGCGGAATAAGGGGAACCAGCCCGCATTCGCCAAGGCAGATAGAAAACCGCCTAAAAAGCATCCACAGACTGGCTGGCACACCGGACCTCGACACAAATCCTCCGTGCGGATTCGTGTCGCGGACCAGCGCTCCTTCCCGCCAGGAAAGCCGTGCATTAGACAGCACGGACAACCGGACGGGCGTTTCCCTATTTCTTGATTTTCAGAAGGCTTTTGACGTCGTTCCTCACAGGCGTCTTCTATCAGATAGCATGCGTGTGTTTTGTTTCAGTTGTGCGACTGGATTCGTAATTTCCTGTCAGTAAGTTCGCATTTTGTAGTAACTGATGTAAGGTCATCGAGCAAAACGTAAGTGATATCTGGCGTTCTACAAGGAAGTGTTATAGGCCCTCTGCTGTTCCTAATATACGTAAACGATTTAGGAGACAACCAGAGTAGAAAAATTAGATTGAATTTTTCGGAAGATGATACTGTATTTGACCATCATTTTCCTGTCCACGGTATAGCCATGTTGGTCTGTATCGCCAGTAACTAACGCAGCTCTGCTACCGTCTAGAAATATTAATCACGCAAGTTCACTCCAGTGCTGGGATGCGCTGAGTCATGGTGGCTACGGGCGACAATATGACAACGGACCATACCCGAGGACTGTGAGTTCGATGCCTTCCCCCCCCCCCCCACCCCCTACCCCACACCACCACCCGCGCAAACCCCAGCACCCGCCTGTTGGACATGGGTAATCCATTGCAAACTACCAAACTGCGATTGGATTTGCCACTTGGCTACGTATCACAGAACGTCGTGCGATTGAGAAAGCCATGATTTTAACCTTACAGGTAGATAAAAACTGCGCTTATACACTCACGTTCAGAAAAAACAGATCACTTGAATGACTAGAGGTAAGACGCTCATATTCACCCATCATGTGCATTACCATGTTCTGCAGAAATGTTTAGCATTTCAGTCAACTTGGATCAGCTTGTGCCCTGTTTCCTAGTAGAGAAAGGTTTCGCCATGGATCCTGATAAATTGTTCCATGCGTAATGCCATCGCCCGTACAAGGCGAGAATGGTGTCCTATGGTATAGCCATCCATGCCGTACTCACCTGATTCCGAAGTTCATCTTCGGTGGTTGACATTGGGTCATAGCACTGCATCCGTCGTTTTACCAGGTCCCACACAATTTTGATTGGCCACAAGTCTCGTCATCTGGCGGGCCATGGCGAAAAGGTGTCATTCTGTGATACCAAGAAGGCATGTGTTCGCGCATTGTCTTGCTGAAAAACGGCGACTGCGATGTTGCAAAGAAAAGGTATGTCACCTAGATTAATGTATGGTAAATGTTAGCAGTGAGTGTTTTGAGGAACCAGTTATAATACTGTATAGTTAAAGGTGAGCACAATGCACTATATAGACCCATTTCCTAACTTATGTGAGTGCGAGGGTTTCCAGAAAAATAGAACTAATTTTGCTTAGTGATCGTCCTGGTCTTATGATTATGTTAGAGTTCATACACTCTATGGCATTAGTATATTATTTCCTTTTAAGCATCTTATATCTATACAAACATATTATAAATCAAATATGACTAGGAAATGTTTTTATTCTTGATCTTGAGAGATGACTTTCAACCGTGACCCACGCTATTTCTCCCCTTCCCCCCCCCCTCCCCCATGACCTCTTTCCCCCCATTCCTCTTTCCCCCTTAAGCTTCCTCTTTTTCCCTATATATTTCTGTAATGCTCTAGGATTCCTTCCTCTTACCACTCCCCCCTTCCCCAATTATCTGTTACATTAATTATTTTAGTATTGTTACTGTGGTTGTTGTATTATAATTTGTCCTTTGGTCAATATGGTCAATGAAGTCCTGTACGTACATGTATACTTACCTTGTAGATGTGAACTTGACTTAAGCTGTATTATGTTATTCCTGTGTATAAGTAATTAATGCTACCGCTGTTTGTGTGACTTCACAGGTACTAAATAGTTCTAAGACCTTCTCTCTCTCGACTTTAAAACCACTGTACAAGTTGGAGGGCAGATGACGAATAATATAAACTGCCTGGAGGGACTTGCCAAGGGAGAAGGAGAGGAGGGGAGAGAAAATTGCAGGGGGGAGGAGGTAAGGGGGTGAGAGGGAGTGGGAGGAAAAGAAAAGGGAGGTCGGTGGGCGTTCCAAGGGGCGGAAGATGGGTGGGTGATGTAAGGCAAGTCAGGAGGGAGCGCAGAGACACAGGAGATGGTGGAGAAGGGAGGGGAGGGGAGAGGGGAGAGGGGACCCTGAGGAGTGGGAGGGGGAATGGTACAGTTAGAGTTGGTAGGATGGGTAGATACCAGGGCGAAGCTCATCAACTGGGAGGGATAGTTGCTGGGAAGATGTGTTGGGAAAGGATGTGGAGGGTGTGGAGATGGAAAGAGGGAAATACAGCAAAGGCGTGGCAATAGGTTGGGGTTAGCGTGGAGAGAAGACACCATGGAGTAGGGGGATCGAGTCTGAGGACGATGTACATAGTGCGGATGTGTTCAAGGAAAAGTAGAAGATGTGGGAAGGGGACGATGTCATAGAGGATCCTTGTGGGGCACAGCAGATGGATACAGAAGGCAAGGTAGAGTGCATGGTTTTCAAGGATTCGGAGGGCTATATAGAATATGGGAGGGGCGGAAATCCATGTGATGCTGCCATAACAAAAGATGGGGCACATCAAGGATATATGAATTGTAGTGGAAGGATGCAGCCCCCATGTCTGACCAGATAGGAGTTTAAGTAGGCAAAGTCTATTATGGACTTTGTGTTGGACTGTAATGAGATGGGGAGTCCAGGTGAGATGAAGGTCGAGGTTGAAGCCAAGGTATTTCAGGGTAGGAGTGAGGTGGACAGAACGACCATAAATGGTGAGGTAAACATCGTGGAGCCAATAGGAGTTGGTGATATAACCTAGGATGTTTGAATGGAAGGGTTAATGTGAAGGAGAGACTGGTGGCACCAAGTCGTGAACTGGTTCAAGTGGCTTTGAAGAGTATGTTGGGCAGTGACGCATTTGGAGTGGAGTACAGCTTTGACATCATTTGCAGTAATGGGAGTGTTTATGTCTGAGGGGGTAACTGATCCACGCACTGCAAACTGGGGGTGAATGTTGGGACATAGATATTGGTGCTTTCAGGGACAGTGGGAAAGAGGGAGTAATCAAAATCTCTCTGAGATGTGGGAAGCAAAATGGTTAGCCCTACTCTGGTTGTCAGTGAAGGGGCGATTATGTGGGAAAGAGGGTAACAGTGAGGCAGGATGGCTACCAATAAGCCGGTGGAAGGCACACCAGTACCTAGAGGAGCTGACGGGGAATGCAGAGCATTCATGTTTGTCGCCAGCCCGGCGTTTCTTTGCTGTGAGTTGGTTTCGCATGGATCTTTGTAATTGACATTGGTGGAGGAGTGTATCCAAGTCACAGGTGCGGAGGAAGGAGCGGTAAAGTCTATGGGATTCATGGGAAAGAAGGATGGCCTGTGGAGGAAGAGTAGGGCGGTAAGAGCGGAAGAGATTGGTAGGAACGTGGGCCTCCATGGCTTCAGCATGGGTGATATCAGCAGGTTGGTAAAAGGTAAGGGGTGGCTTTTGACCTGTTAGGCAATGGATTCACAGTAGACAACATAGATGGGGCTGTGATGATCATGGCCAGACTTTGGAGGGGAAGCCGGGCCGGGGCAGGAGATGGGCGATGGGCTCAGGAGATGGGAGGTGGTTGCTACCAATTGGGTTGGGAACATCCACAGCAGTAAGACCAAGGATGTTGGAAACAAGGTCACTGTGGAGGGTTGCAAGGAACTGATGCTACTGCTGAAGGTTGGCAGGGTCCCTGCTGTGGATGATGAGGTTGGCAGCAATCACATAGATGGAGAAGGTGTGGTCAAAATTGAAGTCGTAGGGGAAAGGAGACAGACATAGATAGTGGCACAGGTGATGGTGACGGAGGGAAAAAAGATGCTGAAGGTGTTCAATCATGTCAGTGAGCAGGGATTGTGGCCAGACAGGGATATACTTGAGGTGGCCAATAGCGACACCACCTCTTGCAAGGGGAAAAGTGTAGTCGGTGCTGTGAAGGAGAAAGGGTGAGGTGTGGATAACATGGTGAGGTTGAAGGAAGGTTTCGTTAGTGATGAAGGAGTCGACTTGGTGCTGGGACAGGAAGAAATATTTGCTGGCAAGGAGGGAGCGAATGTTTAGCTACAGGAGACAATATTTTTGGAGAGCTGGGAGGTGGGAGGCGATCAGGGAGCGGAGGGATGAGGAGAGAGAGGCTTAAACGAGGGTGTTCAGGCAGTTAAAAGTAGGCCTGGTTGTGAAAGTATGTGTCACAGGTATTCAAATGTAAGTCAGAACAGGCAGCACGAGAGATCTGCTAGAGAGTGTGGCGGAAGGGGTAGATATTCTGGAGGACGATGGTAAGGAACCAGATGATGTCTCGGCTGTAGGGGGGGGGGGGGGGGGGCGTATGGAATCGTTGGGGTGGACGGGCTGGACGATGGGCAAACGGGAATAGTAAATTTGGGGTTGATGGGAATGGGTTTTGCTTTGCATTTGGAGGAGTAGGTGGAGTTGGATTCGTTGCAGGTGTTGCAGGAAGGAGGAGAGGCCAGGCTTGGACACTGTCTAAGAAAGTGCAGGCATTTGGTGTGGTTCGTGTAGTTTTGGGTGAGGTGGTCGTTGTAGAGAAAAAAGCGTTGGCAGCAGTAGGAGGAAGGGATTCGGAGGGGTCAACGGGATGGCGATGGTTGAAAATCGTGGCTCCCTGTGCGAGGAGTACACAATGACAGTCTATAACGATTACAGATGTATGTTACCATTATATTTTTCCGTACATGTAATTTATATTGGTGAAATAAGTCATACCTGTGCTTATGAATAACGCTTAAGGATTTAACTTTGTGATTCCTATAATATACAATTGCTTCTTAAATCGTGTAAAATTTTCATGAAACTAATCACAAAATATTTCAGTATACATCCCTAGCACTGTGATCTGTCTGTTACCGAATTTATCATGTGAGTGGAATTTTGTTACTTAGCACACATTTGGCAGACGTTTCCTCTTTATTGCGAGCGTCACGTTGAAGAAATGGAAGAACTGTTCCGTATCTCTTACGTTTTTGTGTTTTTACAGTTTTCAAGCTGCTTTTCAGTTCATAAGATGTTGAGTTCAGTTTTTTGTGAGCCTTGCTTTGATAGTTGCTGATAAATTTAATCTTGTTTCTGTTTATGAACCATTTTGGGGTTGTGTTCTTTGGTGTTTAAGCTGTTACTTACTTTCAGGACTAAAAAGTTTTTCTTTTTTTTTTTCTTTTTTTTTTGTGTTGCAGAGGCGCTCTAAGGAGTGTTATTGTAGAATATTATGATTTCTAAGGTAGTTATTTAAACATATGTACAGATTTCTGCAATATGTAACTCAGCTGAATTAACCGATCCCAAACTTGCATCCTGTTTCCCAGCAAAAAGACAAAATTTATAACTGGTCTCATGGGGCTGTTATAATTATGCATTTTGCTTGGATTCCCGAGTGTCTGTACTGATGAAAGATTTTGAACTTTTTTTTACTAATCTTTTGACATAAGTAGTGTGTTTTTGGTCTTCACTTGGAATTTAATTGTTGGATTCAACATAACTTTTTCAAAATTTTCTTTTGGAATATATCTTAGTTTTCATCCTGTACATGAAAGAACGCTATTTTTGTCTTAATCTGTAACTGTTGTTCCCTTTCCTGAAGTTTTTTATTACTTAATTGTCAGTGCTTCTATGTTATTGTCCTGATTAATTGTAACTGTTTTCTATGAGTTTACTTGCTTTAATGCTCATTCCCTTCTTAGCACTGTATTTACAAAATTGCTTTTTCCCTTTTAGTGTTACAATTTGTTCTGTTTTTATTATGTCTCTAATGCTGGCAATTGATACATTGTTTTTGTTATATTTATGATATTTCGTTACAAATTATGTTCCTGTTTCACTCACTTGTATCTCAGTGAGACTCGTTAAAATGTGTTGAAAGCCTTGAATGGGACTGAGTGTGGATGTGCGTAAGAGGGAAAGAGAGAGAGATAGTTGTCCACCAGTTATGCTTATCTCCTATGGGTGACAACTGCAGCCATAAGTAGATGTCATGAATAATAACCGTTTGGCTGCTCTTGCAAATAATTTATTTAACAACCAGTTTCGTAGTTCTGATGTCACATAGTCAGTTTGGATCTCAGTTTTAGTGACTACTTTTTTGACATTCGAAAGCCTTTAAAATGCCCTCTTTGCCTTGGCAAGGAGTTTGTTACACACTATTTTCTCTGAGGGATAATCAAAGCAGTAGGTAGACATCTTGAATAATAACTGCTTGTCTGCCGCTGTAAACAGATTACTTAACGACCAGTCTTGTAATTTAGATGTTACATCTTCAGGTAAGATCTTAGTTTTAGCGAGTACTTTGCTGAAATTCAAAAGCCTATAAAATAGCTTCTTCGTTCAGCCAGGCACTTGTACAGACTGTCTTGTAAGAGGGACAATCACAGCCATAAGAAGAAGTCTTGAATAATAGCTGTTACAAAACTCGATGTTAAATAAGTTATTTACGAGAGTAGGCAAGTGGTTATTACTCAAGATTTCTACTTATGGCTGTGGTTGTCCCTCATACAAGATAGTTGTTACAAACTGCCTGGAAAGGCAAAAAGGTCATTTTATTGGCTTTTGAATTTCTGTAAAGCACACGCTAAATTTAAGAGCCAAACTGATTATGTGGCTTTTAAGCTACGACACTGGTCGGTAAATGAGCAACAAAGTGGTTATTATTCGTTGTGTCCTTGAGATGTTTTCTCGTCAACCTATCTGACTTTTTTCTGTTTTCTGTTGTTATTTTTTCTGCTCTCAGTTATGTTTTATCTATCATGAACCATATGGCTCTACCACTACAACTCATTTCCTTCCCTATTGCACTAGCAAAATGAGTGAGAGACAAAGGACTGCCTTCCTACAAACAATAATTTCTCTTATCTTATCTTCGTGGTCGTTAAGCAAAGTTAACGTGGCTGCGTGGGATCGTTCCCCAGGCAGTTGCAAGACCCTGCTCTCTAATATTTCTCAGCAGTGTTTCAACAAACGAATGTCTTTCCTCCAGGGATTCGCATTTAATTTCACGAAGCGTCTCTGTAGTACTAGCGAACGCTCGAAGCTACCGTTAACAAATCTAGCTGCACGCCTGTGAATTGCTACGATATCTTCCTTTAATCCGACCTGACGGAGACCGCAAATACTCTGGCAGTACTCTGGATCACAGTAGTAGTGTCCCATACGCGCTCGTCTTTACAGCCGAACTATAATTCCTTATAATTATCCTAATGAACAGATGTCGACCAACTGCCACCTCTAATGCCGTCTTTACGTGCTCCTTTTATTTCATATCGCGGTTCAACGCTACGCCTTCATTTTCATTCGTCATGTCTGTGACAAGAAGCACACAACTAATACTATATTCCAACATTACAGGATTGTTTTTCCTATTCATCTCCATCATCTTACATTTTTATACATTTAGAGCATGTTGCTAATCATCATACCAAATAGAATGCATTAACTTACATTTTTATACATTTACAGCAAGTTGCTATTCACTATACCCAACATAAATTCTGTCACATTCTAAGTCAATCGGTATGCTTCTGCACTCGCCCAACAACGACACTTTCTCGCATATTACAGCGTCATGAGTAAATAGATGTAGGCTGCTACTAAAAAAAATGTAAATGTCGTGTGACGAGGCCTCCCATCGGGTAGACCGCTCGCCGGGCGCAAGTCTTTCGATTTGCCGCTATTTCGGCGACTTTCTCGTCGATGGGGATGAAATGATGATTACCACAGTATAATACAACACCCAGTCCCTGAGCGAAGAAAATCTCCGACCCAGTCGGGAATCGAACCCAGGCCCTTAGGATTGACACCCCGTCGCGCTGACCACTTTTTTTTTGGGGGGGGGGAGGGCGGGAGGGGCTACCGTAACAAAAAGAAATAAAACAAAATCATAACCATCCCTAAGCGGCATCGCCACTTGTGTCCCTGCCAAACAAAAATGAACTCTTACTTTTTCAGGCTTTGCCTTCCTAACTATATGTAACCACCCCCCACCTAAAATGTGAAGAAACTGTACTATACGGGACTAACGTGTGTGCGAAAACACAAAAAAACACGATGAAAGGAAGGGGAGTGGAGGAAGGATATTTCTAGCAGGGTGCGGAGTTTTTTCTTTCTTTTTTTTTTTCTTATAGATATCATTGTGCGAACATAGATAGTCAAGCTTGGAAAACTAAAACAGAATGAATACACCATCAAAGAATCGAAGATAGTAAACATAAATAACATGAAAATAAAGCTACCACTTCGTAGTTAGGCTTCCCAGTGACTGCACCCACTGACAAAGATAGTTCAATGTATGATCGTTTGTTCTTCGTTCTGACCTCATCTACCACTGCCTGGAACATTCCAACTACACCACGGTCTGTGAAAGGCACTCCATAGGTAGTTTGCGAAGCAACGTCGATATCTGGTATGCCCGGCAATAGCACGATGCCTTCCTTCAAATAGAGCCAGAAGTCAAGTAAATTCCTGTGTCCGTCACGATACAGGTAATGGACAGCATGTCCAGGTACCCAGGTGGGGGAGTAGGTCCGAGTCTTGGGGTAAGATGTTTCATCCGGAAACAATAACGTGCGTGCAGAGATATATGCTCCGGCGTAACTCGCAAGAGACAAGCCAGCATCTGCCTCACTCGGTGACAAACTGGCTCCGCCTCTCCACAGCTGAGGCGGTGCTCGTCAAAATCTACTGTATTACAACTCACACATTTGGGAGATTCTGCCATGTGGAGATTGTAGAGACGTTCTTGCGTTACCAGCTTCCCATTAATGACTACGTACCATTGGGAAACAACATCGGAATCAAGCATGGCATCGTGTACAGTCTTCCACACCACTCGCCACCGTACATCAGGATATTTTAAATCGACCACACTTAGGGGACGGCGTTGCAGCATGTCGTGATATAGGCGTCGAGTTGTGGCCATTCGTGGTGTCATGAGCGCTACGCTGGAATAACTTTGTTCTAAATAGTAACATCCTATATAAAAGAGGGGCGCTGGGATGTCCTGTAGCTTCACCGGCGCTCTTAGTGAAGCAGGTCGTAGTGCCGTCAGAAGCAAACTCGTGAGGTTTGTAGGACAACGGCGCAGCAGACATAAATCTAAGCTAACATAGAGGGCGATGACCGGTCATTTACGTTAACTAGGCCGAGACCACCATTTTCCTTGTAGAGGGTAAGATATACGTATCTGATCTTCAGTGAAATACCAGCGCTGACGAAGTATCCCAGTGCTGCCATAATGCTACGCGCCAAGGGGTTCGGAATGGGTAGCGTTTGGGTGACCTGCGTTGTGCGGGACGCAAGGTATACATTGGCATATTGCGCCCGCTGAATGACGCTGAGGGACCGCGAGCGCTGATTTGCAATTCCGGCCCGAATTTGGTTAAGAAGGCGTCGATAATTGAGAGACGTCACGCGTCGCATTTCGTTCATGAAATCTAAGCCCAAGGAGCGGACAGTATCACTGAAGCGTAAGGGGCAATGTGCTCCTGCTCAAGGCGACGGACTTGTCAACGTTGATTTGGCTACCAGAAGCTGTCCTGTAGGCTGCAATCCAGTCCAAAGCTGCCGTCATTTAGGCAGCTACACGTATGACGATCATCAAATCATCCGCATATGCGGTGCAGCGATAGATGGAGGCGCCAAACTGTATCTCGGAGACCACACAACAAGGGTTCTAAGGTCAATGCAAATAACAATGTAGATAATGGAAATCCATGTCGTACTGATCGGCGGATCGGCATGGGTCCCGTCATTTTTCCATTAACAAGAACTCGAGAAGTAGCACCATGCAGAAGGCGTGTCAACACTGTGCTAAAGGGTTCGGGGTATTCAATGTGCCGTAGAACGGCCGTGAGGAAAGTGTGGCCCACACGGTCAAAAGCCAGGCTAAAGTGGATAGACGCCAGGGCTGCCGGCAAACGTCTCTCCCGTGCAAGGGAGATGAGACCTCTGTAACGACATATCGCTGCTCTGATGTTGTTGAGTGGCCCCAAGGACGTCTGATCGCCGGACAGGACGTTCAGTAGTGTGCCGCGAATACTTGCTGTTCAATAATGGGCGATAATGGCGGACATAATTCCGTCCCTTCGGCTCATGGATGGTACAATCAGTCCTCCCAAGAACGGTGCAGGCAACGGTATACCTACGGACATCAATTCCTGACAAATTTCAACCCAGCGCGGTACCAACAGTTATTTAAAGGCTCCATAGAACTCTAATGGTAGTCCGTCGATTCCTGGTGATTTATGGGGAACACCTTTACCAATGGCTTCGAGCACTTCCTCTTCTATCACTTCTCCCAGAAGGTAGGTACCATGTCTGGTAGAACTGTACCGTGGTCATGTGCAGAAGCGGTGTTTACCGTCGCCATATCAGGGAGCACTGCTGAATAAAGGTGAGCGTAATACCCATTGAAGGCTTCTGCTATATCTTCTTGTTCTACCACGTGTCAACCGTCGTCCGTTATCATGTCGGTTACCAACGCCCTACAGCGCCTCCTGCGCTCTAAGAGGAGGTGTTGCCTTTCTGATTGTGGCATGTCTGGAGTACGCGACCGTGTAACAGCGCTCTGTAAATGATGTCGTGCTAAGGAGACGAGCTGCGCTTCTGAGCGTTTGACAATGATCTGCCTGTCAGATGAGGGCTCCATAGCAAGACATTCCCGTAGGACGGTGTAATAAAAGTTTCCCGTGCTCCTCCTCCATGCCGCCGTTTCCCGGTCGTAAGCCATGACGGCGCGCCTAAGAGCAGGCTTCGCACATTCAATCCACCAACTGAAGGTCGATCGGTAACAACCACGACGCGTCGATAGCACCTTTACATGACGGCTCGTCCAGATGGGGGACTTTCAATTTCCAGGGGGGCCTGCTGCGCCACACACGTGCAGGTTGGAGGGCAATGGTGCAAATACAGGCTGTGTGGTCGGTGAATGCAGTTGGCCAGAGCTCTGCTCCTCTCGTCGCTGTGGAAAGGGTGCTTGTGACGTAAATCCTGTCCAAACGACTTGACGAATGACTTGTATAATGGGCGTAACCAGGAGCTGGCCCATGGATATGGCGCCACGTGTCGAGCAGATGGAGGTCACGCACTAACATTTCCAATTCCGCACACGGGACGTGATGTGGCTGCTGATCAGACGGAGATACAGTTAAAATCTCCTTCGATTACCAAACCGTCTATGCGGCCCATACAGAGACGCGTAATATCTTCGGAAAAAAGTGGGCCCGATCTCTCCGTCTCCCTGATCCTGAAGGGACATATATATTGATGACTCGTACTCCGTTGACAGTTACGGCCATTGCTCCTGCACTCGGTAGGTACAGTACGTCCGTAGCCGCCAAACCTTCGCGTAGCAGGATAGCCACACCACAATCGGTACAAGAGGCGTGGGAGGTGTGGGCAGTACATCCGTAGAAGTCAGGGAAGCTTCCGACACATACTTCCTGTAAGAGGGCCAGGTCGATGTCCGCCACATCGAGTATGCGTTGAAGCATTGTCAGTTTGTGTGGTGCCCTTATCGCATTAATATTGATTATGGCAAGGCGATAGGTGTGGGTAGACACCATGGCAATCAAAGATAACTGCAAGAGATGCCGGACCCACCGAACCCGTTACAGATTATGAGTCTTTCTCGCTAGGTGTGGCATCCCCTGTCACCCGTGCCCTCTCCAGGATGTTCCTCAACATCGTCCGATCTCAGTGGGTGCAACAATGCTGTGTAGCTGATGAGCACCTAAATCTCTTTCACCCACGTCGTCTTTGTAAGGGATGGAGTGCCATCCATCGATGCGACCTGTTGCATCTGTGGTGCAAGAAGTAACTGAGCACTCGTGGTATGGGCAAGCGAATTGTCTACCCCACTTAGATTCTCAGCAGGCGCAGCATCGATTTCGTCTGACGAGATGTCACCTTCTTCGTCGGCCGTGTGTAGGAAGCAATCGTCAGAAGGGGTCCGCCGACGTCACTTGCGTCGTCGAGGCGAACGTTGCTTTCGAACGTGGACACCCGTATCCGAATGTGGGGGGCAATCCAGCGTCGTATCACCTTCCACTAGGAACGCCGCGCTCGGGACAATGTACGCGTCCACGTCCATCGCGTCTTGAATGTTACTTTGCGTCTGGATTCCGTGGGACTGTTACTGCCGTTGTTGCTGTGGAGGGGTTGACATCTGGGTTGGCATCGGGGGTCCTCCCTCTGCCTCCCTTGGTCCTTTTGTCGTCTATGGATGTGCCTGACCGCCCGTTTCATCCTCATCTATGGCGCGCATCGTAGTCTGAACGTATGTGAGGGGTAGGATTGTCACCCCAGCGGCGAAACGGAGTCTCCCACTGGTGTCTGCAAAATTTTACGTTGTAAGCTGCCTAATCGATCACGGCCTTCCTGCCCACATCATGTGTTGTTGCCAAGTCAACACGATGCCATCTTGGATGACATCGTCGCCGCCACCTTGGATACATGTCGCAACAATGCAGAGTGCGCTCGCACGAAAGTTGTTCCAATACTGTTGTAGACCTTATACGTCGAAGAAGTTTGCCACTTTTCTGCAACGTGGTTAATGACATTCCCATATGGTCGGAAGGCGCCCTTCACAACTTCCTCTGGGACCTCGAAGGGGAGCTCAAAAACCCTTACAGTCCTCAGGCCCATGCCTGCAAGATCCACCGTCACTGCACTGTCACGCCTGTCGAAATGTTTAAATCTGAGTGAGTTCGCGTATTTCGACACCTCTCTCACGCAGACCTCTGCACTGATCATTTTAACATAAACCACGCTCGCCGTTATAGAAAAATGTATTCCAACTACAGTAGCCGGATCTAAATGTAGATCGTCGCATATGAACTGTTCTATTTCATAGGCTCGACGACGCACTTCATCTGGTTGGAAGGTAATTCTGATCGTATTGTGAAGCCATGTGTGTGCTATAGTCGCACTGAACTTGGAACAAATACATACAGGGTGTTTCAAAAATGACCGGTATATTTGAAACGGCAATAAAAACTAAACGAGCAGCGATAGAAATACACCGTTTGTTGCAATATGCTTGGGACAACAGTACATTTTCAGGAGGACAAACTTTCGAAATTACTGTAGTTACAATTTTCAACAACAGATGGCGCTGCAAGTGATGTGAAAGATATAGAAGACAACGCAGTCTGTGGGTGCGCCATTCTGTACGTCGTCTTTCTGCTGTAAGCGTGTGCTGTTCACAACGTGCAAGTGTGCTGTAGACAACATGGTTTATTCCTTAGAACAGAGGATTTTTCTGGTGTTGGAATTCCACCGCCTAGAACACAGTGTTGTTGCAACAAGACGAAGTTTTCAACGGAGGTTTAATGTAACCAAAGGACCGAAAAGCGATACAATAAAGGATCTGTTTGAAAAATTTCAACGGACTGGGAACGTGATGGATGAACGTGCTGGAAAGGTAGGGCGACCGCGTACGGCAACCACAGAGGGCAACGCGCAGCTAGTGCAGCAGGTGATCCAACAGCGGCCTCGGATTTCCGTTCGCCGTGTTGCAGCTGCGGTCCAAATGACGCCAACGTCCACGTATCGTCTCATGCGCCAGAGTTTACACCTCTATCCATACAAAATTCAAACGCGGCAACCCCTCAGCGCCGCTACCATTGCTGCACGAGAGACATTCGCTAACGATATAGTGCACAGGATTGATGACGGCGATATGCATGTGGGCAGCATTTGGTTTACTGACGAAGCTTATTTTTACCTGGACGGCTTCGTCAATAAACAGTCCCATCGTCCCTGCATCCTCAAAAAGTACTGGTCTGGGCCGCCATTTCTTCCAAAGGAATCATTGGCCCATTTTTCAGATCCGAAACGATTACTGCATCATGGTATCTGGACATTCTTCGTGAATTTGTGGCGGTACAAACTGCCTTAGACGGCACTGCGAACACCTCGTGGTTTATGCAAGATGGTGCCCGGCCACATCGCACGGCCGACGTCTTTAATTTCCTGAATGAATATTTCGATGATCATGTGATTGCTTTGGGCTATCCGAAACATACAGGAGGCGGCGTGGATTGGCCTCCCTATTCGCCAGACATGAACCCCTGTGACTTCTTTCTGTGGGGACACTTGAAAGACCAGGTGTACCGCCAGAATCCAGAAACAATTGAACAGCTGAAGCAGTACATCTCATCTGCATGTGAAGCCATTCCGCCAGACACGTTGTCAAAGGTTTCGGGTAATTTCATTCAGAGACTACGCCATATTATTGCTACGCATGGTGGATATGTGGAAAATATCGTACTATAGAGTTTCCCAGACCGCAGCGCCATCTGTTGTTGAAAATTGTAACTACTGTAATTTCGAAAGTTTGTCTGCCTGAAAATGTACTGTTGTCCCAAGCATATTGCAACAAACGGTGTATTTCTATCGCTGCTCGTTTAGTTTTTATTGCCATTTCAAATATACCGGTCATTTTTGAAACACCCTGTATGTACGGCATCGGTTTACAAAGCACTTGTTTGACCGATTCTTTAGTATTGTTCATCTGTCAGTGATTCCGACTTGATAGAACTGCTAGAAGAGATAGAGACGATCCAACGAAGTGTGGGCGTTTCATCACAGGCTCGTTTTGTTGGCACAAGACCGTTACAGAGATGGTTAACAAACTCCAATGGCAGAAGTTACAAGAGGGGAGTTGTGCATGATGGAGAAATTTACTACTGAAATTTCGAGATAACACTTTCCGAAAAGAGTCGGACAATATATTGCTTCACCCACATACGTCTCGCGTAATCACCATGAGGAGAAAATTCAAGACATTACAGCCATTACAGAGGCTTAGTGACAATCATTCTTCCCGCGTGCTATTAGCGAGTAGAACCACGTTGGAGAGCTCAGTTAGTGGTAAAAAAAACTACCCTTGGCCACACTCCATTAGGTGGCTTCCGGAGTATAATGTAGGTACGGATATCACCATGACAAAGCATCTTGCATAAAGATGCATCTGTGAGGCCATGATTTTTGGACAGTAAAATTCCTTAGTGACTGGCCCACCGAGAGTCACGGCTTGAACCCGAAAGAACACCTTTTGGATGAGTCAGAACATCGATTTCGCTACCGACCCCACCGTCCAATATCACTACTTTTTCTGGATTCGTCTCTTTAGGAAAATGGGCTGCAATTCCTGGACAGACAGACACTTCACGGAACGTGTCCCCAGCAGAGTTCAAGTCATCATGAAGATGATAAGTGTATATAAAACATTCTGATGCCCAGGAAAAAGTATCCGAATAACGTTTATAAGTCAGTGTAATTGTACCGGTGGTGAAAACGTTTCCTCTACAGATGAACTAATATTTCATTTGTTTACATCGTTGATTTTGCTCAACTTGCGACGACTTGTAGTGTTTACGCACTAAGACACGAGCTGTCTCATCATTTGCATTTGCAGCGCCTTGTGTTTACCGTGTTTGCAGTTAAAATTGCTGGATATAGGTCCGCCAGTTATGCAAAACACCGTTTTTTCACGTTCCAAAAAAATGTTTCAGCACATCTGTGCCATCATTAGCGGGTTTCTGTTACATTTAATCTTTGCACTCGGTTTGCCTCGTTCTTCAGGATCACTTGTGTAATATTTGTTACTAGTAGCTTGTCGTGTTTTTGCGTAGCAAGCCCTTTTATTCTCAGCGTCATGGTGAGATGTTGTGAAGTACAGGCAAATATTAGACGTATTTTCGCAAATAAGGTCAAAAAGCATATTACACTTCACACAATTACAGTGTGTTTTGGTGAAGAGCAAAGTTCTCTTACGAACTTATTTCTGAAAATACGTGTTATATTTACGTGTGCTTCATAACACCTCACCGCGAAGCTGAGTGTAAAAGGGCTTGCCACACAAAAACATGACAAGCTTCCTGTAATAAATAACGCACAATTTGTTCTGAAAAACCAGGCAAATCGAGTGTAAACGTTAAATAAAACAGAAACCCACTGATGATGGCAGAGAGGTGGGAACTTGGAAAAAACGGTGTTTTGCATAACTGGCGGACCTTACATCCAACAATTACGAGCTGTCTCACTTACTATGCTTGGATGACAACAGCATAGAAGTATACTTCATCTAAGTGGATAAACTGCTATCTGTCTCTCTCTCTCTCCGTCGGAACAGGCCCTGAAAGACCCAACGGGACCACAGGGGTCACTGGATGCGAATACGGAGGATCATGCGGTCAGCATACCGCTCTCTCAGCCGTATGTGAGTTACGAGACCGGAGCCGCTTCTTCTCAGTCAAGAACCTCCCCAGTTTGCCTGACAAGGGTTGAGTGCATGCCGCTTGCCAACAGCGCTCGGCAGACGGGATGGTCACCCATCCAAGTGCATCCAAGGCCGACAGCGCTTAACTTCGGTGATCTGACGGGAACCGATGTTACCACTTCGGCAAGGCCGTTGGCAAATGGATAAACTTAACAAAGAAAAATTCGTTCTAAATCATGTTCGTCTTTAACGCTCAGTGCTTAAGCACCATATAAAATCCAGTGAGAACTGTTGTCATTTCTCATATAACACTGCGCTTTCGGCGCAAGCAAATATAGATAATTTAAATATCAGTTTCTACCCTATGCTTAGCACACTAAACTTGTCTGTCAACAACTGATACGAGTAGATCGGAGTCATATAAAGCAGTGTTCATGGCCGGTACGGCCTCCGTTGTTATATTCGGTTAACGGCCATTAAGCCTTGGTCCATGGCATATTTGTCTGGAAGGCGCTCATCTTCCAATGCTGGAGACGTCATCAGAGGCTATAACGACTCTGGAAGCAGATACAATACCAAACGCGCTCAACAAGCCGAAGTCTTTAAACGTATGCACACAACTGTCGGTTCGTCAGACGCCTAAGATCCGACGTGCGATATGGCGCTTGTAGTGGGGAAGAGTCGACGGTGTTCGCCTTATGTAGCAGTAAGGCCAACAACTTGTCACCTTTTAGGCCTTTATCTTTTCTCTTTAATACCTCACATCTTTCTGCACAGCCGCTCGGAGTGGCCGTGTGGTTTGAGGCACCATGATACGGATTGCCCGGCCCCTCCCGCCGGAGGTTCGAGTGCTACATCGGGTATGGGAGTGTGTGTCGTTCTTAGGATGCGTGAAAGTTAGTTTAAGTAGTGTGTAAGACTAGGGACCGATGTCCTCAGCAGTTTGGCCCCTTAGGAAATGAAACACATCTGAACATTTTCTTTCTGCACATCCTAGCCTAACAATTATAGGATTTCAATAATACAACAGCAACGAAGAAAGGCATATGGACGTTCCCTCGTCGCAGTGCATGATCAGCTACTGTGTTCCTTAAGATGGATCTCAGTGCCTCTTTCTTTGTAGTTCCACTGTGCACATGGTCGCATATGCAAGGAATTTTATACACTCCTGGAAATGGAAAAAAGAACACATTGACACCGGTGTGTCAGACCCACCATACTTGCTCCGGACACTGCGAGAGGGCTGTACAAGCAATGATCACACGCACGGCACAGCGGACACACCAGGACCCGCGGTGTTGGCCGTCGAATGGCGCTAGCTGCGCAGCATTTGTGCACCGCCGCCGTCAGTGTCAGCCAGTTTGCCGTGGCATACGGAGCTCCATCGCAGTCTTTAACACTGGTAGCATGCCGCGACAGCGTGGACGTGAACCGTATGTGCAGTTGACGGACTTTGAGCGAGGGCGTATAGTGGGCATGCGGGAGGCCGGGTGGACGTACCGCCGAATTGCTCAACAAGTGGGGCGTGAGGTCTCCACAGTACATCGATGTTGTCGCCAGTGGTCGGCGGAAGGTGCACGTGCCCGTCGACCTGGGACCGGACTGCAGCGACGCACGGATGCACGCCAAGACCGTAGGATCCTACGCAGTGCCGTAGGGGACCGCACCGCCACTTCCCAGCAAATTAGGGACACTGTTGCTCCTGGGGTATCGGCGAGGACCATTCGCAACCGTCTCCATGAAGCTGGGCTACGGTCCCGCACACCGTTAGGCCGTCTTCCGCTCACGCCCCAACATCGTGCAGCCCGCCTCCAGTGGTGTCGCGACAGGCGTGAATGGAGGGACGAATGGAGACGTGTCGTCTTCAGCGATGAGAGTCGCTTCTGCCTTGGTGCCAATGATGGTCGTATGCGTGTTTGGCGCCGTGCAGGTGAGCGCCACAATCAGGACTGCATACGACCGAGGCACACAGGGCCAACACCCGGCATCATGGTGTGGGGAGCGATCTCCTACACTGGCCGTACACCACTGGTGATCGTCGAGGGGACACTGAATAGTGCACGGTACATCCAAACCGTCATCGAACCCATCGTTCTACCATTCCTAGACCGGCAAGGGAACTTGCTGTTCCAACAGGACAATGCACGTCCGCATGTATCCCGTGCCACCCAACGTGCTCTAGAAGGTGTAAGTCAACTACCCTGGCCAGCAAGATCTCCGGATCTGTCCCCCATTGAGCATGTTTGGGACTGGATGAAGCGTCGTCTCACGCGGTCTGCACGTCCAGCACGAACGCTGGTCCAACTGAGGCGCCAGGTGGAAATGGCATGGCAAGCCGTTCCACAGGACTACATCCAGCATCTCTACGATCGTCTCCATGGGAGAATAGCAGCCTGCTTTGCTGCGAAAGGTGGATATACACTGTACTAGTGCCGACATTGTGCATGCTCTGTTGCCTGTGTCTATGTGCCTGTGGTTCTGTGAGTGTGATCATGTGATGTATCTGACCCCAGGAATGTGTCAATAAAGTTTCCCCTTCCTGGGACAATGAATTCACGGTGTTCTTATTTCAATTTCCAGGAGTGTATTTTCCGGCTGTGGCAAGTGGCAGGTGTAGGTCCTTTGCAGGGTTCAAATGTTCGTGTACTTTCCTTGTTGGTGTAAACAAGTCAGTGCCGTGTTTCCTGAGTACTCTGCTAATTGTCTTTACGAACAAGAGGGAAACTCTCCCTTAGGCCGTTTCTCACTAGAAGCTCTAGACTTTTTTGCGTGTAGCGCCCTATTAATCTCAGTGTTAGAGGAGCCATTCCTTCTGAAGGCAGTTCTTAAATGGGCAAGTACGTCCTCTACGTACCGTGGATCACAGAAGTTTAGCTAGATCCACATTTTTCTGCTTATGATGTTTTTCTTAGTCCTTCGTCCCTCATTGGCGCACGGTCATCTCGGCTATTAACGGATGTGGCGTCGTCAGTTTGAGGGGTGGCATAATGCCCTTTGTGTTGTCCTCACCCCGTTAATGAAGTAAAAGAAAACTTAACGGGGAAGAGAGGTGGAGCTCTTGATGTAAAAGATGAAAAGAAAAATGGTTCAAATGGCTCTGAGCACACTGCGATTTAACTTCTGAGGTCATCAGTCGCCTAGAACTTAGAACTAATTAAACCTAACTAACCTAAACACATCACAGACATCCATGCCCAAGGCAGGATTCGAACCTGCGACCGTAGCGGTCGTTCGGGTCCACATTGTAGCGCCTAGAACCGCACGGCCACTCCGGCCTGCTGTAAAAGATGAGGAGTTATTTAATTTTCACTGTCATTTTTTTGTTATTCATGAGATATCCATCACCGTATTAGCTTAGGCCACTACTTTAATTGGGGTTTCACATAACGAAGTGTGCTGACATAATGTTTTATGCTGACGACAGTAGTTTCCTGTTACTTCTTTACTTTGTGCATAATTTAGTTAACGATATTAGATTATAC
The DNA here is from genome assembly GCF_023898315.1 of Schistocerca nitens. Lineage (NCBI taxonomy): Eukaryota > Metazoa > Arthropoda > Insecta > Orthoptera > Acrididae > Schistocerca > Schistocerca nitens. The sequence continues at coordinate 131,075,428 of NC_064617.1, read as the reverse complement.
AGTTTTTGCTCTGTTGATACTGTGTAATCACGTTATTAAAGATAGTGCACATGAAGCAACAGAGGCATTCGTAGTGAGTTAACGATTTGAAGCCGAAAGTGTTTAGAGTTACGTTATTCAAAGTCAGGTCATCACTCATTCCTTAGTACGCCCATTAACTTTTTTTCCAACCTGGAACAATTTCTTGTTTAATGCTTGTTCTGATCAGTAATTAAATTTTACTACCAAGGACATTCTGAAGTCTAACAGATGTAATTTTCGAACAGTAATAAGCACCAAATTTACTAGGTTTGTGAAAGTGGTTTTTTTATGTAACGAAGTTAGCTTGCCCACATATCAATCTTCACCAGTATACAGTAACCCCCGTATTTAGAGGTACAGCAGCACTTGATAAATAGTGTGTATTTTATCTATGTATGTGTTCCACTCACATGTGATTACAAGGTACAGCCTCATTAATGTAACCATTGAATGTGTTCGACGCCAACGTGATGTAACCACTCACAGACGGCAGGTGAACGCCCTAGCAGTGGGTGATACATAAAGCGTGCCGGGCAGGACGCCACAAACAGTGCAGTCGTAGTAATGTGGAAACGGAGTGCTTTATCTGACCTCCAGATGGGTGTGATCATTGGTTTTCGGGTCAAGGATGGAAGCGTTTCCGAAACGGCTAGGTTTGCAAACTGTTCACATGCCGCCGTTATTAAAATATACCGTACGTGGCAAAAAGGCGGTATCGAAAATCGGTGTCGAGCCAACTGTGCAGCACTACGGGTCATAAATGACAGGTGTGAACGACGGATATGGATATGTGTACGAACAAATAGACGTGTAACTGTTGGTCTTTACAGATGAATCATGTTCAATGCTCTAGTGGACAGACGGCTGTGGACGTGTATGGTCTGCAACAATCATCGTACGGATACGAGCCGGAGAAGACACACTGGATCAACACAAGTATGTGTCTATTCTTGGGGACCACGTCCATCCATACATGCAGCTTGCTTTTCCCTCGACACCACGGCATCTACCATCAGGAAAATGCAAAGCAACACACAGCTCGCGTAATGGGAAACTATGTTGTATGATTGTATTGTGCAAGTCGGGAGCGCAGTTTCGCATGCATTTTACGCAAAACGTTCCGGAAAATTCCCGCAGCTAGGAAAACGTAGCTTTAGGGTTAGGCAGCAAAGCTCAACATGGGTTTGTCATGTGATTTAACAACAGGTTTTACAAGTGGTCGTATATTCGAGGGAACAGTAAGTTAAATAAATTTGCAAATTAAATAGCAGTTAACAACATTGTTTGTGTGGCCATCCTCTGCAGCAAGCATATAAATACTTGTTTTGGAAATAAATCTGCCTTTTCCTGCTGCTAGTTACTTTATTTATTCCACACGCGTTTCGCCTTCTCCTGCTCTAAAGCATCATCTGCGGGATCTATAACGATACAGTGTTATTAGTTTCAGATTATTAAACAGTTCGCTTCGCGATTTTTTTTGTAAAAGAAGTATTTACTTACGATTTGTTGATCTGCGCTTCCTCACATCAGGTCTGGCGGTCGCACTACCACTTTTATCACTGCCATATAATCACACCTTGTGTTCTGGCCTTCCTCACACTGTTCACCATGTTTCTCACTCTTTTTTTGTGTTGTCTCAAACATACACTTCGTTAGGTTGGCAACAAATAGGTAAACATACCAAAGAAGATGCAACACGTAACGGAGTCGCTATATTTGCATTGTGAAAAACAGTGTACGATGAAATCGTTGAATCGGGTGACAAAAGAACAACAGTGCTCCATAAAAAAGAGTGAGAAACATGGTGAACAGTGGGAGGAAGGCCAGAACACCAAGATGTGATTATATGGCAGTGATAAAAGTGGTAGTGTGACCTCCCGACCAGATGTGAGGAAGCGCAGATCAACAAATCGTAAGTAAATACTTTTTTCCAAAATATCTCGAAGTGAACTGTTTAATAATCGAAAAGTAACAAAACTGTATCGTTATAGATCCCACTGATGATGCCTTAGAACAGGAGAAGGCGAAACGCGTTTGGGATAAATAAAGTAACTAGCAGCAGGAAAAGGCAGTTACATGAAAGCAATCCAGGATGACCAGAGATAGTAGCCAGCACAAAATGTGCATTACAGTTATGCAGTCACTTACACATTCGTAGAATAAACTTATTAACTATTGCCGTGCAGCACTTCAAACGGATGCACGTGGGGCTACAGCTAAACTTCCCTATTATGAACCAATGCCAGCAGATTTTCTCTAATCCACTATTTATTTAAATCTTGTACAATTAAAAATTTCTGTAATGTCGTCTTAAAGTTCGCTAGCGAAAAGTTATATCATCTAAATCAAGCGATAGCCATCACCCCAACAGCGCAGGTATTTCAAAGTCGAAAAATCGACTCTGTCATTCGAAAACGCCAAATTCACCCACCCAGCTACAATGTATGATGTTCGTTCATTGATTCTGAATGCTTTGAGTGACAACAAACTTTTCCATCAATCACAGCACCATCCGTCATGACAACAATATAGTTTAGCAACTGTGGGAGATTACAGTACAACCTGCATTTGATTTGAGCACGTCTGAAAATTTCTAACAAGGAAATATCACCAGCTTGATAAAAGGAGGATAAAAGCATAGATGTCAGATAACAGCCCCATTAATCGATCCCGAACGAGAATTTTGTGGACATAATTTTGGAAGTAAGCGGTTACGACATTGTGAAAGCGCGTCTTGTTTGTGTATTACTCTCTCCGCCCTGATGAAGCCGCCTAATGCCCCAAAGCGAATTAGGGTACCCGCAGAGCCCTGCAAGCACTTGGCCCACCCGTGTGGCCCGTACGCACCTCTGGTGTGTGTGTGAGAGCGAGAATGCGCTTCGCGAACGGCGGCGGAAGTTGCCGAAGGTTACAGATTCCAATGACGGCCGCGAGTGGGATTGTTCGCAGCCACGCGGATTTCACGCACTTCCACTTACTTGCAGATTGACTGCCAGTTTACAGTGTGCGCATGGACGGTGCGCTTTGCTTACCATCAGTGTTGGGGGAAATTCATCCGAATGATGAATAACGAAGACATAAATTATTAATCGTTATTCCTGAGTAACAAATATTATTCGAAACATTACTTACTTATGGGAATAAAACCACTTATTTATCATTTGTGAATAGAACATGTTAAGAATAATAGATAAATTCGAAATCCAGCCGTATTTATTGTTCAATGCCTCTAGTTTCTTTTAAATTAGTTTTCAGAACCCGGAGCTTTCAGTTGTCCCTCTGGCACGGATGTGTCTGGTGTTCTTAGCCTAAGTTAGTTTATGTAGTGTGTCAGTCTAGGGACCGATGACTTCAGCAGTTTAGTCCCACACATTTGAACATTTCAGAACAACTCCTTTCTTCAGACATCTCACCATAAATTTTATTTGACTTGTGACACCAAGTAAACTACAAAATGATTCAAATGGCTCTGAGCACTATGGAACTTGACATCTGAGGTCATCAGTCCCCTACGAGGCAGGATTCGAACCTCCGACCGTAGCGGTCGCGCGGTTCCTGACTGAAGCGCCTAGAACCGCTCGGCCACACCGGCCGACAGTAAACTACATTATAAACATGCAATGCAATCCTGATTTCGTCTTTGTATCATGAAAACGATATGTGGCTTTCAATTCACAAGCTTCTTCATCAAAAACTGAGATATCATCAACTCTTGTATAGTTTTTGATAAATAATTCGTTGTTATTCCACGTTAGCTTCAATTCTCCAATTATATTCTAAATAAAATCTCATTTTTACGTCTTAATGTCATTAGAAACTAGTGGCCCGATTTCCTTGACGATACCTTCGCTATTATACGTCCGCAAGCTTTGTTGTAAGCTTCTCTTAGTCATGGATAGCAATATATGTGAACGACTTGTTTTTTAAATAGTGAGTAAAACGTATCTGCAATAACTGCAGTTGTTTTACAATGGCGAAAAGCTTCTTCCAGTCGTCTCCTGACATTTTCAAGACACGAAAGTTGCAAGTATGCTGCAACATTATGAACATTTTTATGTACTCGAACCCAGTGTCTCTTTCGAAATTTTTGAATCTCAAAGCTCTGCACTATTGCACAGACACATGTCGAACCGAAAAACCATTCCATGTTCTAACGGAAAGCTTGCTCAGAGTTAATCCTAAAACACTTTCGGATAATTTTGGACGTCCTGCAGCATTCCATAAACGACTTTAGTGTAAAAGTATGGTGACGTGAGTCGTTAGCGTCCACTGAGTTCTTGCTTGGGTCACCCATTCCGTAGCACTAAGGGCACGAACGACATAGGTAATTATATTAAGGAGACAAGCGTATCCGATTTTTTAGCCACTCTAAGGCAGGTGGGGCAGAATAAGAGTTTTTATCACATACGTTTTCATCTTTCGCCGCTTACGAAGAGTTTTTGGGCATGTCATCAACGGCAAGGGGAGATGTGCTGACACGTGCCGAGACGGTTGAACGGGGGCCGAGTCGGTTGTGTAAGGGCTGTAACGCATTAGGCATCCAGGCTATGGCAGCCAATAAAGCTATGATAGTGCGTTGCAGCCCGCGCACTAGGCAGCTACGATAGCCTGGCTACGGCAGCTATTACAAATGGCTCTGAGCAGTATGCGACTTAACAGCAGCTATTACAGAGCACGTCCAAGAGCGCGGTAGCGGTTCTAGCCGCTTCAGTCCGGAACCGCGCTGCTGCTACGGTCGCAGGTTCGAATCCTGCCTCGGGCATGGATGTGTGTGCTGTCATTAGGTAAGTTTGGTTTAAGTAGTTCTAAGTCTAGGCGACTGATGACCTCAGATGTTAAGTCCCATAGTGCTTAGAGCCATTTTTTAAGAGCGCGGTAGTCAGTTGGCTCTATGCAGCCACTTATGGGCAGGGTGTGGCGTGGAGAACGTAGGTAGGTGCTTTCAGTGTCCGCACACTTGTCGACCTTGTTTGCAACCAGAAAGAAAATTAGCAATGACCCAGTTTGTAGGGTCTGGGTGCGTTTCCAGTTGTGGAGGGAAATGCAATATATCTTCATCCTTACACCCATCTCTTCCTGGCACATATCATGCGTCTGATCCCGGCGGAGGTTCAAGTCCTCCCTCGGGCATGGGTGTGCGTGTTTGTCCTTAAGGTAATTTAGGTTACGTAGTGTGTAAGCTTAGGGACAGATGACCTTAGCAGTTAAGTCTCATAAGATTTCACATAGATTTGAACATTTTGAACATATCATGCTTTTATCACAGTATTGCAACTGCCAATTCTTTTAGAACAGCATCTGGGCAATGAAAACGTTCTCCAGTAATTTTCCTGAGTGTCACATTCGCTTAGTCCGAGTCAGTCGGGGGTTAAAGATGCTTTTGTTATTTCTTACAGAAGATCGCATTACATTTCGACATATACGAATAATGTCGTACGGCACCAGTACTCCATTCTAAAATAGGAGGCTTGTCTCCACAAATTCGTAAACTTTTACTAACAAGCTTTTCGTTCAAATTGATTCCTTAACAACAGATGAGTCACTATACTTTCTGTGTAAGTGAACTTGTAATCCGCATCGCGTAAAGCAAGTAAAACGAGGAAAAACTGATTTTTATAATTTTAGTAATGCGAGTCTGAATAATGCGACTTTGCATTTATTGTGAGGAAAATCATCCATCTCGTTCCATTGATCAGTCATGACCTGGGTTGGCAGGTTTTCGTTTTTTTTTCCGAACTATGGCTGAGTATGGGTGGTTCGGTATTTTTGTAGTTCTATTCATGTTACTGGACTATCAAAAAATAATAGCAGTTCCATGTAGAAATGCCTCTGTGGAAAGAATCATCAGTCACATGAAACATTTATTTTTATGGATGGCCATCTCATTACATGGACGAGAGACTTAAGCTGAAGATATATATGTGAAAAAATTCCACCACAGCTGTATCGTGAGAATGTCTTTGATCTATCACACGACTAGTTTAGGCGGCACTTTGCCGCCATCCTCAGCCCCACCACTGCCAAAAGAATATTTGATTTATTCGGTGTAATTACTGTTGGATACTTGTTACAAGCACATGTGGGCTAGCCTTCATCAGGAATATAGACAAGCGAACAAATACTAGTTACAGAAATATATTCAAGAAGTAAACAAAGAAATACAGTGGCGTTATAGACTGTTATCCAAAATTAAAGCAACAAACGGACATTTTGCAAGGTTGTTTTTATTTTGCCACAAAACCGTATAAACAGGTGATATTAAAATAGAAATAATGCAAATAATGCAGAAAGTAAACAACGGCAACGTGCGGAACGGTAGACAAAAATGTTCTTCGTTTTTTTCCAACTTAATGCACTTGCACGCACACTTCGACAACTTGTTGATATGCTCATAATGGGATTTGACCTCCTCTGGCAGCTATATAGGGCTGACAACAATGGGCCATGCTGTGAATTATATCACCTCTCTCATGTTGAGGCCAAGGCGCCCATTCTTCCTGCAGAGCTGCTCGCAGTCTTGGACAGTGGTTGGTGGATGCTGACATGAAGCATGCCGACTCACTGTTGCATCCCAGAGTTCCTCTATGAGATTCTAATTGGGAGAGAGAGCAGGCCACCCATGCATGCAATACCTTCGTTTCCAAGAAAATATCAGTCACTCGTGCTTTATAAAGTTGAGCATTATCGTCCACTAATACGAAGTCTGGGCCCACTGCACCTCGCAATAATCGCAAATGAGGTCCCAAATCTCGTCACGTTATCTTAAAGCAGTTAAATCTTGCCGATTCACCCGTACTGTTCCTTGAATGGGGGTTCGTGTGGTAAACATAATCGCTTCCCACACCATTAGCGATCCTCCTCGATATCGGTCTATTTCCACAAGGTTTGGGGGCCGAAATCGTGTTTAACATTCCCTCCAGGTGAGAATCCATCGAGAATCACTCAATAGACTAAATCTGGACTCATCAGTGAAAACAACACTGGCCCACTCTTCGACCGCGCAGGTGACTCCACTGTAGATATTCACTTCTGCGAACGCGTCAGAGGTAGACATTCAGCATTCTCCGACAACAGAGGTCACTCTGCCAAAGCCTTCTAAACACCGTTTGCCTCTATACAACGCGTCCAGTGGATGCTGAGAGCTCACATGCCAGTTGGAGTGTAGTACTAGTGCGATACTGTCGTGCCCTTCCAGTCAAATAACGGTTCTCTCTTCTGAACTCACACGTGGTCGGCCCTGCCGTGGTCTTCGGGATAAAGTCTCGGTCTCTATAAACTGTCACCACATCCGAGAATCAACTGAACGATTCACACTAAGCCATCGGGTCACACCAGTTTGCGACTGTCCTGCTTCCGTTCCTTCCACTGCCCTCCACGGAAGACAGTCTGGTAGGCATTTTCTCTGTGCCATACTGCACTGTCTGTTACTGTGCACACAGCGATTGTGGATGTGGGACTACCCGGCAAACACTACCTCGTTTCATATGTGCCCTGACGTCATCGTTGGCATGATTGTCCGTCAACCGGAATGCCATCTTTCATGCAGAACAAGATCGTACGGACATCTGGTTGACAGCTCGAATGATTAAATCATGAATTGGACACAGGATGGGGAAAAAACGGTTTGTTGCTTTAATTTTGGACACCAGTGTATGTTGTCCGCTATTTAAGTTACAAATAATTTATTGGCGAATAAATTTGTGTGAATGATCTACCTATTCGAATAACTGTCCAGACAGAAATTTATTGAAATAAAACACATCTCTGCTTACCACTAAACTCTACGCTTCCTTTCTATTTCCGTACATCGCTGCTCATATTATTAACTGTAACGAGTCCTGCTGGTTCATTTGCTCGCTTTACTCATGAGAGCCTACGGTGTAGCTGGATTGAAAGTTTTTTTTTTTTTGTTAATTAAAACGTGACACATATAGGCTGGGTTATGCTCCCTAAAATAAATGCTTTCCATTTGTTCTGTTCAAATTATTTCTCAGTGTGAGCGGGTTTTCAACAGCTGACTGAAAGCGGACATTACTCCATCAGCACCCAAACATATGGTTCCACAGCTAAACCGGTAACTTTCTGTAACATTCCATATTCGACTGTCATTCTATTTTCGTTATACGCTCGTTGTTGTTGTTGTGGTCTTCCGTCCAGAGACTGGTTTGATGCAGCTCTCCATGCTACTCTATCCTGTGCAAGCTTCTTCATCTCTCAGTACCTACTGCAACCTACATCCTTCTGAATCTGCTTAGTGTATTCCAGTGAGCGATTTGTGCTTTTATCAGTGGGGGGGGGGGATGTCTTAGGGGGTTAGTATAAATATATATGTTACTAGCTTGGACTGTGGCATTACCCATGGTTAAACAGATATTTATAAATAGATGTTAATGCCGAAACTCACTATTCACGTGTATGCGATATCAGAAAAGCCATCCCTTGCTATATCTTTAAAAGTAAATTATAGGTAAAGCTTATTTACAAAATCATCTACATACAGGTATACGAGGGTAATTCGAAAAGTAAAGGCACATTTGTGAAAAGCTGTACTTATTCTGATGATAGAAAACTGAAACATGCGTTATTTTTCTACGTAACCTCCCTGGCCTTCAATGCAGTTTTCCCGAAGTTTTACGAGTTTTTTTTATTTCAAGAGAAAATACGTTTATCGGTTGCATCTGTAACCAATTTTGCACCACAGCAATGACGTCTTCATTACTTTCAAATCTTCTTCCCTGTAGTGCTTCCGTCAACGGTCCAAACATGTGAAAATCATTTGGAGCCAGGTCTGGACTGTATGGTGGATGTTCCAGCACCTCGAATCTCAACTCCTTTATTGCGTCGGCTGTTCGTTGGCCAGAATGTGGGCGAACGTTATCTAGGTGCAGGATGACACCTCTTCATAGTTTTCCACGTCATTTGGATCTGATTGCAGGTTTTAGTTTCGTACGCAACACATCACATGCACCATACAATACAGACCTGGCTCTAAAGCCTCGTTTACGCTGGGGCGACGTCTTGCAACATTGTGGCATGCTACGGAAATGGGGCGTGCGTCGTCTTGTCATTTAGTTCTAAAGGTTTTGAAATGCTTAACTACTACATAACACTTTTTCAAAATTAATAAGAAAACATATTAATAGTATTAATAGTAAACTTTCAGTGTTCGGTTCCATTAATTTAAATTATATGTAAATTATTAGTCCAGTCCGCGGGAAATAAACATCACAGGTTGGGATGCATAAACTAAAACCAGAGGAGGAGATGGTCTGATGCAGAGGGGGGGGGGGGCGGGGGGGGGGGAATCCCTCCCATTCCCCCCTGCAAATCGCACACTGGTGTATTCATCTCTTGGTCTCCATCTTCGATTATTACCCTATGCGCTGCCCTCCAATACTAAATTGGTGATCCCTCGATGCCTCAGAGTATGCCCCACCAACCTATCTCTTCTTCTAGTCAAGTTGTGACAAAAATTTCTCCTATCCCCAATTCTATTCAATACCTCCTCATTAGTTATGTGATCTACCCATCTAATCTTCAGCATTCTTCTGTAGCACAACATTTCGAAAGCTTCTATTCTCTTCTTGTCTAAACTATTTATAGTCCACGTTTCACTTCCATACATGGCTACACTCGATACAAATACTTACAGAAACGACTTCCAGACACTTTAATCTATACTCGATGTTAAAAAATTTCTCTTCTTCAGAAAAGCTTTCCTTGCCATTGCCAATCTATATTTTATATCTTCTCTACTTCGACCATCATTTACTACTTTGAGCGTCTCATTTCCTAATCTAATTCCTTCAGCATCACCCGATTTAATTAGACTACATTCCATTATCCCCGTTTTGCTTTTGTTGATGTTCAATTATATCCTTCTTTCAAGACACTGCCCATGCCGTTCGGCTGCTCTTCCAGGTCCTTTGCTGTCTCTGACAGAATTGCAATGTCATCGGCGAACCTCAGGTATATAGCACACACTTTCTCCACAGAAAACATGAGAAACGAACAGCTAAAAAGAAATTTTACTTCTAAATACATTAGAACGCTTGCCGGTACCATTAGTGCGGCTAAATTGTGACGAAGCTGTGTAGAGTCCGTTTATTTTGCCGCGTGGCAAGGACACGCTGCCGTTTCCCATCTCTCCGTGAGCGAGGGCTGCGTGATGCCGTGTGAGTGAACTGCCATCCGCGTGGTTCCGCGTGTCATAGACAAACGCTACTCACGTGGATGCAGTGCTATTGTGTACTGTACAGTGGAGTAACAAGAGCGCTCCGAGGGAGAAGGAGGTGGGTGATGGGCATATCTGCATAACGTGCTTTGAAATTCTATTTCAGAACACACGTTATTCCGTGCGAAAAATAGCTAAGTAATATGAGTGCGTAATATGTCAGCCTCACCCAGATACATATTCAACATTATTTTAATAATATTCTCGTACTGATATTCTGCAGCTACATATACGCCTCAAAATCAAAGTGAATACACCTGAGCAACTGGAGATATATAACCAAATCAAGTTAAGGATTTTTTATTGAAATTTAATCCCGTTTAATCTAATTTAATGTCAATCATGACGAAGAACAGCACATCTTCAGCAAATGTACTTCACTTAACACTTCTTGCTTTAAAATCCAAAGGAAATAAAGCACAAAAATGAGAATAATAACTAGATAGCGCTACTTCTTTAATGTCACATTCATTTACATGACGTTCATGGAATAGTACATAAAATTCGTTTATTCATTTATTTATTTAATCCATTGTGGTAGGGGTCATCAGACCCTCTCTTCCATGGACCAGGGTTTCGTCCAGAACCTCTTTTACATCGTAGTTTCCAAAGAAATGGCCATTTTAATATGAGTAATGGCATTAAAATGATTCGATGTTCTCAAGTGGCAATGTGAGTAAATTGTAATCACTAGGAACTAATGAAACGAATATTGGCAGTACTTCGACTACTCCTGCTGCTGCCGGCCGTTGTGGACGAGCCGTTCTAGGCGCTTTAGTCTGGAACCGCGCGACCGCTACGGCAGCAGGTTATAATCCTGCCTCGGTCATGGATGTGTGTGATGTTCTTACGTTAGTTAGGTTTAAGTAGTTCTAACTTCTAGCGGACTAATGACCTCAGATGTTAAGTCACATTGTGCTCAGACACATTTGAACCATTTGAACACCTGCTGCTACCACTAATAATGATACTCGTAATAACAATAATAATGACAGCAATACCAATACTGATAGTGGTAGATACATATCGAATTTTTAGGTGTACAAGATGGATGTTTTCTTATGTAGCAAGTTATGAGGAAATCAAATTTAATACTGGCAAGCGAGGATGATGTACGAGGGCAGTTCAATAAGTAATGCAACACATTTTTTTTCTGAAACAGGGGTTGTTTTATTCAGCATTGAAATACACCAAGTTATTCCCCAATCTTTTAGCTACACAACACTATTTTTCAACGCAATCTCCATTCAATGCTAGGGCCTTACGCCACCTTGAAGCGAGGGCCTGTATGCCTGCACGGTACCATTCCACTGGTCGATGTCGGAGCCAACGTCGTACTGCATCAATAACTTCTTCATCATCTGCGTAGTGCCTCCCACGGATTGCGTCCTTCATTGGGCCAAACATATGGAAATCCGACGGGGCTGTAGGGTGCATGAGGAAGAACAGTCCACTGAAGTTTTGTGAGCTCCTCTCGGGTGCGAAGACTTGTGTGAGGTTTTGCGTTGTCATGAAGAAGGAGAAGTTCGTTCTGATTTTTGTGCCTACGAACACGCTGAAGTCGTTTCTTCAATTTCTGAAGAGTAGCACAATACACTTCAGAGTTGATCGTTTGACCATGGGAAAGGACATCGAACAGAATAACCCCTTCAGCGTCCCAGAAGACTGTAACCATGACTTTACCGGCTGAGGGTATGGCTTTAAACTTTTTCTTGGTAGGGGAGTGGGTGTGGCGCCACTCCATTGATTGCCGTTTTGTTTCAGGTTCGAAGTGATGAACCCATGTTTCATCGCCTGTAACAATCTTTGACAAGAAATTGTCATCCTCAGCCACATGACGAGCAAGCAATTCCGCACAGATGGTTCTCCTTTGCTCTTTATGGTGTTCGGTTAGACAACGAGGGACCCAGCGGGAACAAACCTTTGAATATCCCAACTGGTGAACAATTGTGACAGCACTACCAACAGAGATGTCAAGTTGAGCACTGAGTTGTTTGATGGTGATCTGTCGATCATCTCGAACGAGTGTGTTCGCACGCTCCGCCATTGCAGGAGTCACAGCTGTGCACGGCCGGCCCGCACGCGGGAGATCAGACAGTCTTGCTTGACCTTGCGGCGATGATGACACACGCTTTGCCCAACGACTCACCGTGCTTTTGTCCACTGCCAGATCACCGTAGACATTCTGCAAGCGCCTATGAATATCTGAGATGCCCTGGTTTTCCGCCAAAAGAAACTCGATCACTGCCCGTTGTTTGCAACGCACATCCCTTACAGACGCCATTTTAACAGCTCCGTACAGCGCTGCCACCTGTCGGAAGTCAATGAAACTATACGAGACGAAGCGGGAATGTTTGAAAATATTCCACAAGAAATTTCCGGTTTTTTCAACCAAAATTGGCCGAGAAAAAAAAAAATGTGTTGCATTACTTATTGAACTGCCCTCGTATTTGGGAAGAAGAATGAACGAGGGTAACGAGTGCGTACAGGGACAATAGTAATCGTTATTGTTGTTCTAGTACATATTAACTCTCTTCTGAAGCTGTAGAAGTTACTCAGTTCTCTAATATAATGGGGGTGGTTGTACCAGCTTCGGGTTCCCGCCACTGAAAAAGACTTCTAGAAAGGAAGTGAACGGTGTAGTGCAACATAAAGGATTTTTCTCGAATGGAAACGGGATTTTCTGCCATGTTGTTCAGATAAGAGCATTAAAGGGGAGTAGGACGTCAAACGGGCTAACTTGGAGCAGGAGAGGCACCACAGAACATCTTAAATATAAATTCATAAAACTTTGTCAGCATGACCAGGAAGGATTCAGCATTCACACTCATTGTAGTGGAAGTTCAAAAACATAAGAAAATAAAATTTTTTTACATGTGAAATTTCATTGTTTTATCGCTTACTATTGGTTGCATTTGTTGCTATAGGTACACTTTCCTTCATAAATAAGAGAGATCTTCGATGAATTTCGCACAGCATACAAACCATACTTACAGATGTATGAAACTCTAGAATTTATTTAATTTACGAAAAAATGAATGAGCTGTTATATTTTAAACTTCATGTCTAGAAAAAACTCAAATTTTATAATTAATTATCACACTTTTTACCTCAGTTTATAGCAGATTTAGAATATTCTAGAGTTCCATAACTTTTTATGTGGATGTTTTAAATGAAAAAGAATGTTCCAGAACGAGATTTTCACTCTGCAGCGGACTGTGCGCTGATATGAAACTTCCTGGCAGATTAAAACCATGTGCCCGACCGAGACTCGAACTCGGGACCTTTGCCTTTGGCGGGCAAGTGCTCTACCATCTGAGCTATCGAAGCACGACTCACGCCCGGTACTAACAGCTTTACTTCTGCCAGTATCTTGTCTCCTAGCTTCGAAACTTTACAGAAGCTCTCCTGCGAACCATGCAGAACTAGCACTCCTGAAAGAAAGGATATTGCGGAGACATGGCTTTGCCACAGCCTATAGGATGTTTCCAGAATGAGATTTTCACCAGGCTGCGGCTAAGCCATGTCTCCGCAATATCCTTTCTTTCAGGAGTGCTAGTTCTGCATGGTTCTGTAAAGTTTGGAAGGTAGGAGACAAGATACTGGCAGAAGTAAAGCTGTGAGTACCGGGCCTGAGTCGTGCTTCGGTAGCTCAGATGGTGAGTCTGCCTTCGGCAGTGACACAGTGCGGACCGTGTTGCCAGCCGGCCGCGCTGTGGTGCGCGCGCCTGTTTGTTTACGCCGGAGCAGCTTCGCGTGTGCGGTGTTGTGAGTCTAGAACGAGATGGCACACTCGTAGAGAAAAACGACTTTGAAGTTCAGTTTTGCGAACGACTATACACGACCAAAGGCACACGAGATTGAACGTTTCTTCAGAGAAGAGGTAAAAATCGATCCACAGGAAATCGTGGGAATCAATTTATCGCTCGTTTCAAGCGTCGTCTATGTCAAGCTTGTTGACGAGGCTGCTTGCGACAGACTTCTACAAAGATCACCGAACGGGTATCGTTTCTGTCATGCCGACGGGAATGTTGGTGCGGTTACAGTCGATCACGCGGGAATGGGGATCCGCACTATACGAGTCTTCGAACTTCCGTTTGAGGTCCCGTCTGAACTTGTTACCGACGCCTTTCGACCGTACGGTACAGTTCTATCCCATGTGGCCGAAAAATGGACGAGTTTTACCACGTATCCCGTTTTAAATGGGGTGAGACAAATACGGATAGAACTGCGAAAGCACGTCCCCTCTTATTTGTACATAGGAGGTTGTCGAGCGATTATAATCTATGATGGGCAACCTCGCACTTGCTCGGGGTGCGGGAAAGAAGGTCACGTCCGCTCGGAATGCCTCCAGCGACGTTTAGTGCAAACTCCACGGGATGACGTTCAGGCGCCACAACAGACGACTGTCTTACCGTTGACCTTTGTGGAAGCCCTGAGAGGCGACGTGAGGGAGATTTCCGATGGGCACCAGCAGCTGCCCCCTATAGAGAACATGGACACCAACGGACTGGAACTCCGACCATCGGTTCCACCACAACAGACACAGGACACCACACAAGAGATGCAGCTGACAGCCGCTCCAGGCTCATCCGTGGTGGCTGCCAGTGCTTCCACAGAGAGCGTGATAGGCCAGGCCCAAGACGGAGGATACGCAACCCAGACAGCCGATGCGGAAGCAAAGCAACGGAAACAGCGTTCGCCGAAGAGAAGAAAGAAGCGTCGACTGACTTCTGCTGACGATAGCCATAGTCCCGAGGGGACAGTGGACGACAACGACAGTATCGACCTGAGACCAGTGGATTCAACAGATACCGAGATGACGATGCAGGAACTACACAGCGACGATAACTTGAACTCTCCTTCTGGTGACCGGAAGACGGAAGTGGAGATGACAACTGTCCAAAATCAGAGCGATGACAACGTTACCTCCCATCCTTCGACCTGTTCCGGAAATATGCTGGGGGACTAGGCGCAAGAAATGGACCAACAGGAACAGGATGAAAATACGAACGCGACGATTGAGGATAGTCCTGGCCAAAGGCCGGGAGGGGTCGGGAAATGTTGACCAACTTAGTGTGTTGAGGAGCACCGGGGGTGCAGATGGCCGCTTAATGACACCGTCCTGCAACTGATGAACAAAAGCCAGGCGTACCGCATTGCCACGATAAACATTAATGGCATACGGACACCGCTTAAAATTCAAATGCTGAAAGATATGTTACGCGCTGCGGACGTGGACATTGTACTCCTACAAGAAGTGCGTTTCACATCGCCGCCAGAGTTCTACGGTTACGAGGCACATTATTCAGTGCACGATGAAAGTGGATGCGGTGTGGCGATTCTCACCAGGGAAGGAATAGG
Organism: Schistocerca nitens; assembly: GCF_023898315.1. NCBI lineage: Eukaryota > Metazoa > Arthropoda > Insecta > Orthoptera > Acrididae > Schistocerca > Schistocerca nitens. The sequence continues at coordinate 131,059,809 of NC_064617.1, read as the reverse complement.
AGTGGAGGACGTCAGGTCTCTCCCTTCGGCACGCGGCATAGCGATCACTGTCGACGGCGTTCGTTTCATCAATTTATACGCACCATCTGGCTCCACAAAACGAAGGGAAAGGGCGACTTTTTACACCGAAGAGATAGCACCGTTGTTCGCTGGACGCTTTGATAACTATACTGTATAGTGGGCGGCGACTTTAATTGTGTCGTCGACAAAAAGGACCAAGTACCTCATTATGTGCCATGCATGGAACTGCGTGCGTTGATTACCGAAATGGCGCTTCTGGATACCTGGGAACTGCAGCATGGTGACAGACCGGGTTATACGTTTGTCACGGGACACTCGGCGAGTAGACTTGATAGGGTGTATGTGACACGAGCACTACGGACGGCGATACTGGATGCCGAAATCTGGCCAGCGGCTTTTACGGATCATATGGCGTACGTTTGTACGATTTCACTAACGCGTCAGAAGATATGGCGGAGTAAAGGTCACTGGAAAATGAATTGTGCACTTCTACGTGACACTGAATGTCACCGGTCGATAGAGGCGGCCTGGGAGACCTGCGTTCGCCGACAACGAGCCTACACCTCGGTTCTCCAGTGGTGGATTAAATGCGCAAAACCAACGTTACGGAGAACGTTGATACGATACGGGCAGGACAAATCGCAGTGGAACCGCACGACGGCTGATTTTTATTTTACAGCCCTGAGGGAGCTGATGACCCAACAACCATCGCCGGAAAGGCACACGGCCATGCGCAGGATAAAAGCCAAGTTATTACAGCTGACGAGACTAAGAATGGAAGGTATAATGGTCCGGGCGAGATTGGCGGACACAGTTGCCGCCGAAACCCCCTCCATGCACCACGTGGTACGTGAACGCCAACGACGACGCAGGACATTGATCAGGGAACTAATCTCTGAAACTGGCCAGCAAGTTGTGCACCAGCGTGATATTGCGCATGTGTTTACCGACTATTTCCGCCAGCTATATGGACCTGTACATGTGAACCACGAGACACTACATGATATCATCTCGGAAATGCCAGATAGAGGACCACCACTGGATGCAGAGACTTTCATCACAGCGATAACAGAGGACGAGCTGACAGACGCAGTTGCCAGGGGGGCACCGAACAAGTCCCCAGGACAGGACGGCTTCCCAATTGAATTTTACCGCGCCTTTGCATACCTCATGGGACGGACCTGGATTCAGATGTACAACGAACTCCTGTTACCGCAGACTGAGATACCTGTCGAATTCACGGAGGGTATCATCATCCCAATACCCAAACCACGCGGTGGCAGAAATCCAGGAGATTATAGACCACTCACTCTCTTGAACTGCGACTATAAGATTTTCGCGCGCATCCTTGGGGCTCGCCTGCGGTCTACACTTTCTGATAGACTCCTCAGAGATCAAACTTGCCTCGGCGGCAAGAGTAACGTACATACGGCGCTCGGTGACTACCGAGATATCATCGCATTAGCAGTGGCATGCCGCGTGCGTGGGGCACTCGTCGCTATTGACTTCGATCATGCGTTCGACAGAGTGGATCATACCTTTTTGCATGCGGTGATGGGCAGATTGGGAATCCCGCAGGCCTTCATCCTAGTGATCATGCGACTGTTACACGGCGTACGATCAAAGGTCTCGGTGAATGGGCGGGGCACTGACTACATTGTTATTTCAAGGTCAGTTCGTCAAGGTTGCCCCCTTTCGATATTTTTGTATGCAATGGCATTGGAACCCTGTCTATACGGTCTCCGAATACGGTTGGAGGGAGTGCCGTTGCCACAACTGACCTTTCATTGCCGCGCTTATGCTGACGATGTGATGCTGGTGGCACGGACAGGCGAAGAAGTACGTACGGCGTTGGCATGGATACAGCGATATGGGATGGCGGCAGGAAGCGTGCTTAATCTACAAAAATCACGCTGCATGAACGTCGGTCGAGGATTACAACCGGGGGAGGAAGGCCCGCTCATCTTAGTTCCGACCATCAAATGCCTAGGTGTTACGTTCCACACGGATGTGCAGCGGACAGCAGCGGATAACTACCGACGCATATTGAAGCTGATGCGGACAATGGTGCTGTTACAGAAATTAAGAGCGTTGGATATGATTCAGAGGGTGACCTATGTTAACGTATACCTAGCACCGAGACTCACTCACGTAGCGCATGTCCTGCCTTTAACGCGCACAATGGCATCACGGATACAAGCAACTTTCGGAACCTACGTGAGTGTGGGACACCTGTTTAAGATCCGATACACAACGCTTACGCTGCCACCGGGAGAGGGTGGACTTGGTCTAGTGAACGTGTATGAAAAGGCACGGGCGTTATTCGTAAGTACGATTTTCCGACAGTGGCGCGGTCAATTTCGCAATATCTCGGGTGCGTTGGCCGATGTACTAGCGCCCACTTCAATGCTGCCCCCAGTCAATGTGGGCCATATTTCACCGAAGCTGTCACATTTCAAGTCTTTTTTTTTGGAGCTTAGCTATGTCAGAGATTCCTTCCCAACAACACGACTACCGACGACGCGAGACGTATACCAACTCTTACTGCGCCGGTGCCCCAGGAATACCCTGGAAAAGAAGTACCCAGACAAGAACTGGCGACAGATATGGCGCGTTATACGGAACGTTTACCTCCCGACATCGGTACGCTCAACATGGTATGGCCCGCATCTCGTGGTCGTGCGGTAGCGTTCTCGCTTCCCACGCCAGGGTTCCCGGGTTCGATTCCCGGCGGGGTCAGGGATTTTCTCTGCCTCGTGATGGCTGGGTGTTGTGTGCTGTCCTTAGGTTAGTTAGGTTTAAGTAGTTCTAAGTTCTAGGGGACTTATGACCACAGCAGTTGAGTCCCATAGTGCTCAGAGCCATTTGAACCATTTTTGAACATGGTATGTGGTGATAAATAGGAAGTACGCAACGAATCAACGGCGGCACGCGATTCATTTGGCAGACACTCCACTATGTTTAGGCTGCGCAACAGTGGACACTGATGAACATCGTTTAGTATGTAGTGGGACGGCTCCAGTGTGGCACTTGGCACAACAGATATTGGCGTTCCTGTTACGCTCCGTCCCTCACACAATTTCATCAGACACACTTTTTTTCCCCCAAGAATCTTATTTCCCGGTCCAAAAAACCAATGCTGTGACATGGGTGCGGGGAATGGTGGTGGGCTACGTATATAACGAATCGGAAAAGGACAAAATTGATTTTTGGCATTTTCTCCTGGATGGACACACGAAGCTGCAACAGCATACGAAATATAGGCAAGACTTCGCTAATTACTTGCGACTTACATTTACCGACCCGCCGGCCAGATGGGGTGTGACGGGTGAGAGATGAGATAGACGAAGAAGCCGAGATAGACATCGATCACACTTACGGACCCTTAGTTAACTTCGAGAAGACGACCCAGTCTTACATCAACGTCTGGAGAACGAGTCGATAGATGGCTCTCTTGCTTTATCGAACGTCGGGTCGTGAGCAGATGTCGCCCCCGACACGAATTTCATTTCATTGCTACAGGAGCATGTTTCTTTTGTATTTGTACTATCCGCAATGTCTTCATGTCTTTCATTTGGACATTTTCAGTTTTATTCATTTCGTTGATTAATTAATTTTCTCATTAGCCACTATAAAAAAAAGATGGTAGAGCACTTGCTCGCGAAAGGCAAAGGTCCCGAGTTCAAGTGTCGGTCGGGCACACGGTTTTAATCTGCCAGGAAGTTTCAAAAAGAATATTATTTGTATTCAGAATCAACAAAAATTTTTAAGGTTCATTATAATATTCAAATTGATGGTTTTTAGTTCCACATTAACGAAACCTTAGACAAGTGTAGACAAAACATTCCCGTTAGACATGAAAAGAAACTAATCAAACTGCAATTTCTTCTACCTGTAGAATCATGTAGTCCACCTATTTTTTTTAAAAATGTGTTCATAAAGTCTATGACCTGGTTTTATATAAGACTGAAATTAATTTTACAAAAGCTGAGATGTCGCTACTGGAGAAAGGCTTATAGTATAATGTCATGCCTCAGTTATCCAACCAAAATATACTTGAAAATTTTCTTGTTGATTTAAAATCAGGCCTAGACAGTGTGAAAATGGACAGTTCCATTCAGACTAGAGTAGCACATGACGTTTTTGATATTTTCAGAAAAAAAACCTAACACATTTTCATAATATTGTCAATTCCGACACAAAAGTAATTACAACCATAAATACCAACCTTGCAGAAAAAGTAACTTTCGTAACGATGGCTGATAAGGGTAGTAACATTATTATTGCTAGTAAATACTCTACAATTCTTTCAGGAAAACGGTATTTCCAAGATACATAAGTACCCCACGCAAACATTGCAGGAAGAAGTCAGAACCGCAATTAAGGATGTCAAATCTTTCTTAAACCTTTTCAAAAAAAGCAGCTAATCAACATAACACCGCAACCGCCTAAGGTACGAGCTCAGTTTGAAGTCCATAAAAAAGACCACCCGATCCACTAAATTTTCAACACTATGAACAGTGCCTATCACAACTCAGCAAAATTCTTGCAAGATGTATTGAAAAAATCGTTTATTTTCCACAACAATTATTCTGATTCCAATAGTCAAGATTTAGTTAGTAAAATGAAAGAAGTTCTCTGTGATAGCGATACGAAATTACTTTCTTTTGACATTAAAAATCTTTACACAAATGTGTCAGTACTTGCAACGTTAGACATAGTAGAATAACCGTACGTTCATTCAAAAAAGACTTATCTGATGAGCAAATCACCGTTGTTATGAATTTGCTTCAGGTTGTAGTGAAATACAATTGTTTTGCGTTTAATGGAAAACTATATCAACAACTAGATGGTCTTGCAATGGGGAAACCCTTAGCAGGAATCATTGCGGATGTGTTCATTAATTCCTTAGAAGTAAAAATTTCAGTATTTTCTCAGCGTCAACTGTAGGCATTCCTTCATACGCTAGATACATCGATGACATCTTGATCATTTACAAAGGGCCTATCGACGGTACTGATCGACTTTTAAATATGTACAACGAGTCTCATCGCCGGCCGCGGTGGCAGAGCGGTTCTAGGCACTTCAGTCCGGAACCTCGCGATTGGTACGGTGACAGGTTCGAATCCTGCCTCAGGCATGGATGTGTGTGATGTCCTTAGGTTAGTTGAGTTGAAGTAGTTGTAAGTTCTAAGGGACTGATGACCTCAGATGTTAAGTCCCATAGTGCCCAGAGCCATTTGAACCTTTTGTAGGAGTCTTATCAAAATATTTCTTACACTTTTGAACGTGAAAATGTGTCCCGGCAGTCAAACTTTCTACAACTCATTCTTACGATAGTAGACGTCAAAATTAGCTTCAATTTCTTCCGTAATGAAACCTGTTCTGATCAAATTATACCATTCACTTCAGTACACCCGCATTCTTATAAGAAGTCTTTTATCCATTCAGCTATTCATAGTTCCACCTCCACACCCCTTTCCAGTAAAAACCTCAACTCTGAAATCAATCTGATTACAACTATTGCTGTCAATAATGGCTATGACCTCTCTATAGTAGATAATATAACAAGTATAGTAGATAATATAAGAAAATCACCGTCCTAGGCCTTTCTGATAATGAACCTAATGAAAAGAAAAAAAATTCTATTTACTATTTCTGGGTCCAGTTTCTTGCAGGATACAGCGTCCGCTTCAAAATAAATATAACTGCAGAGTAGTTGGTTGGTTGGTTTTTTGGGGAAGGAGACCAGACAGCGAGGTCATCGGTCTCATCGGATTAGGGAAGGATAGGGAAGGAAGTCGGCCATGCCCTTTCAAAGGAACTACATCCCGGCATTTGCCTGGAGCGATTTAGGGAAATCACGGAAAACCTAAATCAGGATGGCCGGACGCGGGATTGCACCGTCGTCCTCCCGAATGCGAGTCCAGTGTCTTACCACTGCGCCACCTCGCTCGGTCAAACTGCAGAGTAGCCTTCTCTACTAATAATTCTTTAAAAAGTAACGTCATACATAACTTGGAACCTACCCTTTCCCTTTTGCAAAATTCTGGTGTTTACAAAATTATATGCGGTAACTGTCCCGCCTATTACTTACGGCAAACAGGCCGAGGTATTTCGATAAGATTCAAGGAACACCTTCTGTACAAAACAGACACCAATTTTCACAGTTCAACTTCAGCTGACCACTTGTTAATCCTTTTCCCTTCCATTTTCATATTTTCTCTGTAGGTACTTGAATTATAATATCTTTTGTAAAATAAGACTTCAACGTTATGTTGTAACTTTATACACTGCTTCCTATTTGTTACCTGTAATGTTTAAAATTGTCTTTGCAATACCTCATTTGTTCTTGTCTGTATTTCGATTACTTCTTGCTACATGGCACGAATCTTTTTTTCCTGTCCTCCTCGTGGCTGCCTTTCTGACCTATTAGCCGTTTAGTCTGACGGTAGCGGTTGTGTTGCTGCAGTTCTTGGCCCTAAGCGACCTCGCGGCTTCCATTGTATTTCCACGGAATATTTTATACAGCTGACAAACATGTTACATTTTTTTCATTTTAGTTTTTATTCTTGTGACATTTTCTATTTGACGGGAGCACTTTTGCGCAGACGTTTTTCACCCACGATGTGATTACATGTAAGTGCACTCTGTCTGAACAATTTGTGGAAGTAGTCCTATTAAGTATATTGTATTTTCTAGGTAATCCTGTATATTTTTTGTATTCTGATGAAGACTGCCTTAGTGCAGTCGAAAACATGGTCAGTTTGACAATTTTGTGCAACCGAGGTGGCTATACATACAGCTTACAATTAAATAACGTGCGTTTGCTGGGTTTCAGCTCATAAATTTTTTTTTAATTTCACACATTGATATGTTGTTTATATACAGGTTACAAGATGAGTTGTCGGATCTCCCCTGTCCACAACAATCACCAGATCTCCGTACTAATCTGCCTTGTTGGTCCACTTTGAAGAGAAGGGTGCATGATCGCTATGCACTCCCATCATCAGTACCTGAATGTGCCAGTATCTTGAAGTTGGAATTGCATAAGATTCCCTTTAAACCCATGCAGAACCTGTATTTATCCATTACGATACGACTGGAAGCTTTTTCGAATGCCATTTGGTTTCCTACACTGTGTTAGGTATTGTAATATGTTGTGGTTTTGGTGTTTCTATATCGTGTTCACCATCTATCTGTATGTAGTATTGAGTATCAGTTCGATCTGGGTTTGAGCGAGATATTTTATGAACCGATTTTTATTTTTGTTGCCTGACTGGCAGTAGTACAAGCGTTAGCGATTAGATTATTTCGGGAGTGCGGTTCACATCATGACGTACAATTAATCCGCGTTTGAAACCTTAGAGAAATTTCTTAGTAGGGAAATGCGTTGGCAGGTACCGAAGGTTTCACTGTTTGGTTATTTATTCATGAATTCCAAGAGAGACTTTGACTCAGCTGTTCCGAATTGTACTGTTGCTGTCACATCAGCCATTACAACACAGGGTTTGTTGTTGCTGAATAAGCTACTGAATTTAAAGGTAATGCCTAATGTCGCCTAGCTCATACGACAAAAATCTGCTCCAGCTGCATTTATTAATTTTTATTGCAGTTACCAAGTCTGCAGATAATTTTAAAAGAATTTGTCATTAAAGAAGCTGTTTTGCAGCACCAGAAGTGTTGCAAGTAAACCCGATTGTGCGTTTATGTTCCGCTCCCAGGGTAAGATTATTAAAATAGGGTTGCAGCTATCAGCAGCAGAATTATTGGGAAGGAATGGTATGTACGATACAGCAGATATTTCCTTTACGTTATCTTGTTAGCGGCCCGAGACCCCTTCGCCTCGCAAACCTAAAGGGATACCCAGTTAGTCCTAAGAGTGTCCAGACTGGATTAATAAGCAAATAAAAGTTACGATGGGGGCTTTAGTGCTTCAAATTTTCTACGTAGTCTCTCCCAACTTCAGTGCAACGCACAGAACGTTCATAAAAGCATGCGAGACTGTCAGAAAAGACGCACTTTGGGATCTTGTTCTACTCTCACGTCACACTGGCTTCGGTGTTATTTATGTCGTCAAAGCTTTAATGGTTCTTGTGACTTTCTGCACATTGTGATAGGTTATAATTGACAACGCCAATTTTCCTCATCCGAGAAATTTTTTCCCGGAAACGAATTGTCCGCGTTGCGCATTTCAATCAAATCGGAGCAGAAGTCTATGGTCATTGCGTTTGTTGAGGAGTCAAGGGGTCCGGAACAAATTGGGCACACGCTATGCGCTACTTCAGAACATTCTATAGAAGATCTTGATTTAGAGATGTTGCTCTATTACGATTTGTGACACTACGATGCTGACACACTAGGCGTACACGCCCACTGCTTATCACTTCCTATTCACAACTGACTGGTGGCATGCACATCTGTTGTTTATCGTTGTCACTTTGGGCTGTCACCATAATCATTTTGCTGAAGTCAATTACACGCCAAGAATAAAATCAGCTTCGGAATTATTGGACGGAAAGTGTATGTTCTGGCGCAGAGTGTTCGGATCTCATACAACGAAACATCCAGTCGCACTCTACGTCCAATATTTCCAAATGGACACAAAACAGGACCCCTGAATCGTTGTGAAACGGAAGGTAAAAGAACTTAGTGTAAGATACTACAGAGCTAATACCAATTTGGCTCAAATGGCTCTGAGCACTATGGGACTTAACATCTTTGCTCATCAGTCCCCTAGAACTTAGAACTACTTAAACCTAACTAACCTAAGGACATCACACACATCCATACCCGAGGCAGGATTCGAACCTGCGACCGTAGCGGTCACGCGGCTCCGGACTGAGCGCCTAGAACCGCGAGACCACCGCGGCCGGCTAATACCAATTTATTTATGACTAAATGCTATGCGCGTGCAAAATCTAATGCACCTCACCTTTCTCTGAAAGCAGGCTGGTTTTGTTCAATATCCCGATACACCATATTATTTACCACTCTCTGGGCTACAAGACGCTACTTTTCAACATAATTTCCCCTCCAGAATGAAATTTTCACTCTGCAGCGGTGTGTGCGCTGCTATGAAACTTCGTGGCACATTAAAACTGTCTACCGGACCGAGACTCGAAGTCGGGACCTTTGCCTTTCGCGCGCAAGTGCTCTACCAACTGAGCTACCCAAGCACGGGTCACGACCCGTCCTCACAGCTTTAACTTCACCACGTCTCTTACCTTCCAAACTTCCCAGAAGTTCTCCGGCATACCTTGCAGAACTAGCACTTCTGGAAGAAAGGATATTGCGGAGACATGGCTTAGCCACAGCCTGGGGGATGTTTCCAGAATGAAATTATCACTCTGCAGCGGAATTTGTGCTGATACGAAGGCAAAGGTACCGAGTTCGAGTCTCGGTCCGGCACACAGTTTTAATCTGCCAGGAATTTCATGATTTCCCTTAAACGCCCCCGCCTTATGCCACCTCATTGGGAGGTCCTGTACACCTTCATGGTAAAACACTGCTGAACGACATCGAAGCCAATGTCTTGCCGCATCAATAAGTTCCCCATTGTGCTTGTGCTGCTTCTCTCGGAGTGTACACTTCATCTAGCCAAATAGATGGAACTCGGAAAGAGCGAGAACCAGGATGTAGGGTGGATGAGGAATAAAAGTCCAATGGTTTTGTGAGCTCCTCTCGGGAGTCCTGACTTGTTAGGCCTTGCATTTTTGTGGCGACAAACACGCTGAAGACGTTTCAAGAGGGGAGCAAAATACCCTTCAGAGTTGAGTGTTGCACCATGACGGAGGACATCAAAGAGAATATCCCCTTCAGAGTCCCAGAAGACGGTCACTAGGATTTTACCGGCTCAAGGTGCGGCTTTGAACATTTTCTTCGGAGGACAGGGGGTGTCACACCACTCCATTGACTGCCGTTTCGTTTCCGGTTCGAAGTGTTGAACCAACAGTTTGCTACCTGTGAAGATTTTCGACTAACACTTGTCACGATCAGCTTCTTAGTGCACAGGCAATTCCGCACATACGGTCCTTCGTTGCTCTTCGTTGGTCTTCGGTTAGGCGGTGATGAAGCCAGCGGGCATACACATTTTAGTTCTCCAACTGATCGACGAGTGTGTCGCCACTATCAACAGACACGTCCAGACGAGCAGTGAGGTGTTTGACTGTGATTCGTAGATTACCTCGAATGAGAGTGACCGCGCGTTCCAACATTGAAGGGGATCGAACACTACTGCGCCACCTTATGGTAATGATTACAGACGCCTCCCCTAACGACTCACTGTGCTTTTGTTCACTGCCTGGTCTCCGTAAACATTCCGCAAGGGTCTGTGAATATCTCGATGCTTTCGTTTTCCGCCGAAATAAATTCAATGACACCTTGTTGCTTGGAACGCACCTCCGTTGCGATGTGTCTGGACTCTGACCTAAACTTTCAGGCTGGAGGTTTTAGTGTATTGCAGAGTGTCTGGCTCCTCCAATTTTTCCTTGCGGTTAGCCAGCCACTTCCATCTGCTATATTGTTTTAGCTCCCTCTACCACTTTCTTCCTGGGTTGTCCATGTATTACTGCTGGCGGCATGCTTCGTCCCACGCTTCGGTTTGGGTAGGCACATGTGTTTCCAAGCTTGTTTCCTGTGTCTTATGTTCTATCTTATTATTCCGAGTATTTTCTTGATACCCGTCTGAATATGTAACTGAGCGGGCGCTGAAGACCTTGCCGTCGCGCGCCCTTAAAACCCTCTCCATCCATCCGTTGCGGACGCCATTTTGAAAGATACGTGAGCGCCACCACTTATCAGAACTTCATGAAACGATAGGTGCTGGAGTGGGAATATTCCCCTATGTGCCACAACAAACTCCTGTTTTTTTTTTAATTTTTTTTAAATCGAAATTGGCCAAGGGAAAGAAAGTGTGGCATTACTTATTGAACGCCCCTCCTAGCTATCGTTGGAAAACGGAAGAACAAGTAGCATACGGATTTCTATCGGAACAGAAAAGGAGTGATTTATGTGGAAACGACTGAAATGTACGTGTAATTGGTTCAAAGTAACCAAGCGATTACGTAAGTTTTTTGCCTTTCTTTGTCACAGTGTGTCGTTCTACAGTAGTCCAGCATGACAAGAGTCAACTAGTTACGTCTAGTGTTGGGCATCTTATACAGTGACCGTATTCCCTGAAGCAGTTTTCCTTCGATATTCATGTTTGTCACTGCTGCGCATCCACCCACAAGCGCTTGTCATGCATTTTGCACGTAATGGAAACAATCTGCTCTGTTTAACAGAGCCTGCTGTGTTTATAATCCATATGACTCTAATGATCCTTTTCCCCCCTTCTCCTCTCCCTATTTTCAGCTATTTAGTAATATGCTAACTGTGTTATTTATATGTACTTGTGAAATCATATACGCTGCTCATTGCAGCTGTGCGCATGTACAGTCGTGGACAAAACGAGCGAGACTCCTCGCCTTTTCGTTATGCTGATCCGCACAGCTTTGAAGTCTGCTACACAGCACAACGGGCTAGGCGATGAAGTGCTACCAACATACTATGCACAGGTGTGTAATTGGTAAACTATCCGAACTTTGTCAGACCCTTTTCAGTCATGTGTAAGACTATATTAACGCTGAATAGTGTGTTAAACACAACACGTAAATATAAAATATAAATGAAAGTAGAAACGCTAACTAGTGAACTGTACTAATAAAAATGAAATCCAGCTCATCGAAATAACGTAACTGTTTTAGTAAAACAAAGTACCCCACATCGTTACGGATTAGCAAAATATTACGCGAATTCGGCCACGAAACGGTCTTTGTCATCATTCAGACCAGTCACACTGGATTACCGTTGCTGACCTACCATGAAAGTGTGCAAATTTAGCAATGCGTGAAGATTCGTAACGAAGTTCTGTTAATGGTGAAAAGGGTGTTACGGCCGAGCGGTTCTAGACGCTTCAGTCACGAACAGCGCGGCTGATTCAGTCACAGGTTGGAATCCTACCTCGGGCATGGAGTGTGTGAGGACCTTAGCTTAGGTAGGTTTAAGTAGTTCTAGGTCTAGGGGACTGATGACCTAAGCAGTTTGGTCGCATATTTCTTAGAGCCATTTTTGGACCTTTCGCGTAAATTTTCTTTTCATAAACGCCCATATCTTTAGACTACGTTGACATAGAAGCTCACTTTTTCACACCACGAAGGGACCGTATATCGCAGGAAGTGCGACACATTTCCGCTTATTATGTCTACCTGTACTGTAAACGGGTTTCAAGGGTTGGGTAGACAGATAGACGGTCAAGAAAGTGAGACTAGTAGGGTTCCATTTTTACCGATTTAGCTGACGAAATCCTAACAACGAATGTATAATTCACCCTACTCTTTATTCGAAATGTTATAGTTTCAGTCGATACATCAGCATGTTAATTCTAGCTACGCTTTCGATCCGAATCACGTTTACAGGAATGCAAATAAAATCCATTTGCCTATACACGTGGTAATTCTGATCCCAGTATTAATGCCACTGCGTTTTAGAAGTGAGAGCTAGCTAGCTAGCTTAAGAAACACTTCGGCTAATGAACGTTTTCGGCTGCGGTGAGTCTAATGGAGAATTCGAAACATTGTAGAATGTGTTTGGCAGCTGTGTCGCCGTTTATTTCCTGGAGTGGTCCAGTATTATCCTACTACATTTACTCGATGTTGTTGTTGTTGTGGTCTTCAGTCCTGAGACTGGTTTTACTCGATAATAACAGTATTTTGTTATTTCGATAAACATCCCGAATGATCGTCACATAAGTGGTGACATAAAGGTAGAATATTCATTTTTTTTAGTCCAGAAAGCTCTATGCAACAGAAACTGCAGGTCATTTTGCCATTTTCATTGCGAAATTGCCGGGTTACTCATGTCTGGGGTAATAATAGAGGGCTGTTTGCCTGGGTTGTCTGCTAGTGTAGTGAAAGGTGTTAGCTACTGCAAGGGAGGTCTGGTGTGTTTGCGGTTCTAATCTCGATGGAGGCAGATAGACTACCAGTAAAACCATTTTAAGAAATTCTCGCGCCCCCAAAGCGTTTTATTGCTACCTTTATTCTGTACCAGCGGACTGTGGATGTCAGTATGAAACTCTTGTAGAATTTCATACTTATTACTGCCTTCTTTTTTCGCTTCAATAATTGAATTGAGTTAAGTGTGGCACTGAATGATTTTTAGCTGAATTTCATTATGAATCTTCACGCTTTGCTAAATTTGCACCCTTTCATGTTAGTTCAGCAACGGTAATCCAGTGTGACTGGTCTGAATGATGACACAGACCGTTTCGTAGCCGAATGCGCGTAATATTTTGCTAATTCGTAGCGATGTGGGGTACTTTGTCTTACTAAAACAGTTGTGTTATCTCTATAAGCTGAAATTCATTTTTATTAGTACAGTTCATACTAATTGGAGTTTTTTCTTTCATTTATATCTTATATTTACGTGCTTAACACACTAATCAGCGTTAATATAGTCTTACATATGATTAAAAACAGTCTGACAAAGTTCGGATAGTTTTTCAGTTTCACGCCTGTGCATAGTATGTTGGTAGCACTTTGTCGCCTTGCCTGTTATGCTGTGTAGTAGACTTCAAAGCTGTGTGGATCAGCATAACGCAAAGGTGAGGGGTCTCGCTCGTTTTCTCCACGACTGTACAACGCCCGGGAGCTGTACATACCAAATGCAAAGTAAAGCTAGTGCATCAACACTTCAGCCAGGTTGCGTATGTCGCTAGCTCTGAAGGTAACTTGCTTACACTCCGTTGGATCGGCTTCCACATTTATATTTTCATGTCAGTTTGACACTAACCTTTCAAGTGGCTTTTTATATTGTGGTTTATCCACCGTCAAACATGGGGTACATTAATATCTTTTAACACAAAGCCCTACAGTAGACGGCTACTATTTTTATACAATGTATTTCATATGGTGATTAAGTAGATTACATGTACTAGGCAGAGTCAATGACATCCACATTGGCTATAGATAATGTGATTGTACGTGGGTATGCTTGAATAAAATTTTTATTTATAAACATTCCCTGTAATTTTGCTTATTGAAAGGATACTATCTTTGTTCCACACACAATGTCGTAACCTTGTTAACAGGTACAGTATGTTCTGAAGAAGACGGTTTTTAAACTTTCGAAGCCACGGTCAATGTTTAATAAACGTGTACTTTGCAACTAGTTGATCGTTATTTCTACTCCATTGGTTACACAAGTCTTCGTCCGCATTCCATTCTCTTGCACTGTTTGCAGAGAGAGCCAGTACATGGGTTGTGTAGATGCCATATAAAACGTGCGCTAGGGCGTTAGCCTTTACGGGGCTCATTCCAGGAGCTGGCGGCGGGTCCGTTCTGTATCAGAGCTCCGGGACACGTGCGATGTACACGTGCCGCAGCGGCACACCACAGGCCCACGTGGTCTGGCCTCGCCGCCCATTCTGCGCAGCACGAACCGTAGACATGAAACACAGCAGTGGTACACGGGCTTCTGCAAAGAGTGCGTGCGCGCACATAAAGGGACTGCTTACCAAGTTCATTTCGCTGAAATCGAGTTTTTAATTAAATTTGCCGAAGATGCAAAGCAGAAGGGTAGTTTTTTTCTTTCAGTTACTGAATTTCCATATTTTTGGCTTCCCAGACAAAGCATATCGATGGAAAAAAGTTTATAGGTATTAAAGTGAACAGGCAGAAAGGGTGGTAGGTTGGGCGAGCGGAAAAGAACTGGTATAGCAACCGAGAGACTGTACAAAAGATACACTAAAGCACTTTATTATACAGCTATGTATTGCTTTCATCAGTAAAGTATTATTCCCTAAAGTAATTACTCTAACTCTAATATCTGAGGAGGACACCATGAATTTCGTTTTCCGTCCTGCGATTTTTTCAGTAAACGTAATAAAGCTCTGAAGCGTACCGATGTAAGTCTAGTGTTTATCAGAGCACAGTTGCCAAGTGAGCAAAGAGGTTAAATCAACATTATGAGTGGTTTAAGTTTGCTGTATGTCGTACAAAAGAAATGAGAGATGGGAAAATCTTCTGATAACGTATTTCAACGTGCAAGTGAATAGTGGCAAACCTGCAAACCTGTAGGCGTTATATTACTTGTATCAGTGATTACAACTGTTGTCACCGTTGCTATAAAGCAGACGAAACCCTATGAAGGTACCGCTACTTGTAACATATATCTCTGCTGAAATATGGAATCGAATATTTATGCCTGGTAACGGCACATAGCTGAAAGAGAAACAACAGAATAAAATCTTCTACAGCCGTAAATGGAAAATGACATCTTTTTACTGTGTCCACCACAAGGTACGGGACACAGTCTACGTAAAAGAACTCCGAGCGACTCAGGCAAAACACAGTAAAATTAGATTCCTGAGAGGGGAGTCGATGTTACACATACACCTTACGTCACAGAAACGTATCCCTTGTCGATATCCGTCCGTTAAACGCCAATAGGAGCAGGCGCACGGTTCTACTCAGCGAGTACTTCCGAAAGGCAGTCGTTGGACAATTCTCACATTGTATTAGAACAGTGTCTCGGCAAGAGTCTCAGGTCTCATTCACAGTTACTATCCAGAAGAGAGGAACTGTGCATTATACACAGCGCAAAAGTAATACAAGTTTTGCAAGTGTAAAGAGGTCATCCAGTTATACCACACTCGCCCCCTTCCCCCCCTCCGTGGGTGGGTGGCGGAGGCCACTTTGATATTTTCAATGGGAATCCCCGTGTTTTATTACATGTAACGATTCTAAGGCAAAATCTACATACGATTTGTTTGAAACATTATTTTCGTTTCTCCATAGATGGCGCTGCAATCGGAGGAATAGAAATTGGTACACAATCGTAATTTGCTACATGCTTCTCAATGGCTCTTGAATATCCAGTGGCATGTGGGAACCCACCTCAATGGCCAGTATTTCATAGTTCTAGTAGGAAACCCCATACGCAACGTTGTAATCCTCTGACACATTGAACGGGAGACTGCACGACGCACCAATGTCGAAGTCGCTCGAGGCGGACGCTACTCTACTCTTCCAGTTACAGTAAGTGTTCAAACGTAGTGCCGCCAACATCAATACACTTAGTCGTCCGCTTTTCAAATGACCGTACACAGGACAGAAGTATATCTGCGGGAACGTCAACACAGGCGTTTCTGATACTGTCAATCATGTCCTCACGGCCTGTTGCCCCTATCTGGTACATCTTATGCTATAAATATCTCCACAGAAAGAAATCCAGCAACGTAAAACCCGGTGACCTGGTGGACCAATTAAAAGGGACACCTCTGCCGATGCACCGACCATCGTAAACACGGTCTACCTTCCACGCTTCAGTCGCATTTTGCGCTGGGGAACTGTCATGATAAAACCATTAAGTTGTCGAACGTCCACGGCTAAATCCTGCAGTAGCACCGGTAGTTCCTGTTCCAAAACCGATCGATGTCGGCGTCCATTCAACGTGCCATCGATGACATACTGACCAATGGAGTTTGTTTCCCACGATGCCACACTATACGTTAACCGACGATGGACGTTGATGGTCAACGTGCCGTAACCAGTGGGGATCGTCTTCATTCCAGTAAAGCATGTATTGTCGGTTAACACTATCACGGTTGTGAATGCAGACTCATCGAAAAATAGTAACTCGGCAAAGAACGTGCCGGTCGTTTTCATCTGATCACGTGCCAATCCACAGAACACAGAACACTACTTTCAAATTTTGAAGATGGCAGGGGTAAAATAGAGGGAGCGAAAGGCTGTTTACAATTTGTACACAAACCAGATGGCAGTTATAATAGTCGAGGTGTATGAAAGGGAAGCAGTGGTTGGGAAGGGAGTGAGACAGGGTTGTAGCCTATCCCTGATGTTATTCAATATGTATATTGAGCAAGCAGCAAAGGAAACAAAAGAAAAATTCGGAGTAGGTATTAAAATCCATGAAGAAGAAATAAAAACTTTGAGGTTCGCCGATGACATTGTAATTCTATCAGAGACACCAAAGGACTTAGAAGATCAGTTGAACGGAATGGACAGTGTCTTGAAAGGAGGATATAAGATGAAAGTCAACAAAAGTAAAACGAGGATAATGGAATGTAGTCGAATTAAGTCGGGTGATGCTGAGAGAATTAGATTAGGAAATGAGACCCTTAAAGTAGTAAAGGAGTTTTGCTATTTGGGGAGCAAAATAACTGATGATGGTCGAAGTAGAGAGGATATAAAATGTAGACTGGCAATGGCAAGGAAAGTGTTTCTGAAGAAGAGAAATTTGTTCACATCGAGTGTAGGTTGAAGTTTCAGGAAGTCATTTCTGAAAGTATTTGTATGGAGTGTAGCCATGTATGGAAGTGAAACCTGGACGATAAATAGTTTGGACAAGAAGAGAATAGAAGCTTTCGGAATGTGGTGCTACAGAGGAATGCTGAAGATTGGATTGGTGGATCATATAACTCATGAGGAGGTATTGAATAGAATTGGGGAGGAGTTTGTGGCACAACTTGACTAGAAGAAGGGATCGGTTGGTAGGACATGTTCTGAGTCATCGAGGGATCACCAATTTAGTATTGGAGGGCAGCGTGGAGGGTAAAAATCGAAGAGGGAGACCAAGAGATGAATACACTAAGCAGATTCAGAAGGATGTAGGCTGCAGTAGGTACTGGGAGATGAAGAAGCTTGCACAGGATAGAGTAGTATGGAGAGCTGCATCAATCCAGTCTCTGAACTGAAGACCACAACAAAAACATCGTGAGTGGGCGAGAAAAACATCCCAGCCGCACCGCCGCTCAGAATCGGCATGAAAAGTCACAGGGGGTGGCGTAAGACGTTTTTCACAACCCTTGACACTGCTAACACCCCCGGGCGTTTCATCCCTCCTCCGTCCATCTGCATCCCCATCGAACGTGATCGCATCCGTTTGGAGCGCAGTGCGACCGCAATTTTTGTTGTGTACAAGCTGGAACCATTAGAGACCGTTCAGGACCATTCGGCGAAATGTGAACGCGAACAGAATTAGGAGAGGATGCTTATGCTTTTTCAGGGTTCCTAATTTGTATCCTCGTGTGACGTGACCACTTCTGAGCTGTGGCCTCTTTCTTGCATTTATCGTCATCCTGCTGTTTGAGACGTCGTAGAGCCAAAAGGCGACGTCGCAGGCCGCCACGCTTTTGCACTATTACAGAAAAAATTCGCACGCCACTTTGAGCCCAATTTCTGACTTAAGCGTCACAGTGGGTGGAGTTTAGAGAAAGTGATGGTTTGATTCTGTTGCGTAGTGTACATATGTTAGTCGTTATTTTGGACTTAACTAGTGCTTTAATATAGATCAGTCGATATTTCTACGTACATTCGTTACGCTTCAGTCAATTATTGCAAAACTTTTATCAATAGATCACTGTTAACAATTGTTGAACTTTATTGTCATCTATTTTTGCCATAACTGTTGTTTAACACTGTTCAGCCCTGTGCCGAAACAATACAGTTATTCTTCAATAAAATTCTTCAGGGTATCAGACCGCATCGTCATGATTTAAAATGCGCCAACGTTTCGGCCAGCGTTGCAGCTAGCCTTCATCAGGGCCTTACGTTAACGTAAGGCCCTGATGAAGGCTAGCTGCAACGCTGGCCGAAACGTTGGCGCATTTTAAATCATGACGATGCGGTCTGATACCCTGAAGAATTTTATTGAAGAAGACAACGGCCGCGGAAGCCTACGCTTACAAATACAGTTATTGCTAGGAAGCAGGCAACCTCTTAACAGCAACTGCAGTCGAGCAGCTTTTCCCTCTTGTCTCACTTATATGCTCGACACGAAGCCCACTAGGAACAAAATCTCATCTTTCAATCTCAGAGGATTTAAGCGAAGTAGTAACGTTTACTTCATTCTAAACGTCGTAGCTTGTCTACTGCATTCGGTGAAACTGTTACTTTTCTTCGATTTTTCCATATCCGTACCTTGGCTAGAGGTTCCGTGGTTCCGTGACTACTATCTTAAGTGCTTTATGCCATGCAAGTGAATACACACGTCACATAAAGTATCACTGGCCTTTTCGTGTCATGAAACGAGCAACATTATAAAAATCAAAACAGAAAGTAATGCCAGCGCTGCAGTTTTTGATTTTAGGGCTTAGGTTGCTACTCAGAAAAAGTGTTATCTTTTATTTATAAGATATATTAGTGCACAAATATTTAAAAAAGAATAGGGCTGGAGAAATAAAAGAGAGAAATTCAATAGTTACGAAGAGAAACTGATGTAGAAATGAGACAGATTGTAAGAGAACCTTAGGTTGGCATCACTGGGATGAAATGAGAACAGCTGACATGTAACAACTGTTTTGTTTATCTGCATCTACTTCTACATCATACTCCGCAAGCCACCTAATGGTGTGTGGCGGAGGGTACTGTCGGTACCACTGTCTGATCAATCCAACCCTGTTCCACTTGCGAATAGTACGTGGGAAGAACTTCGGTAAGCCTCTGTATTGGTTCTAATTTCTGGAATTTTCTCCTCGTGGTCAATATCTGAGACGTATGAAGGGGGAAGTAATATGTTATCCGACTATTCCTGAAATGTACTGTTCCGAAATTTCAATAGTAAATCTCTCCGTGATGCACAACGCCTCTCTCGTAACGTCTGCCAGTGGAGTTTGTTTAGCATCTCCTTAACGCTCTCTTTCCAGCTAAACGATCCCGTGACGAAACGCACCGCTCTTCGTTGGATCTTCTTTATCTCCTCTATCAGTCCCACCTGATAGGGATCCCAGCTAGAAGAATAAGTCGGGTGAACAAGCGTCTTATAAGCCACTTCTTTCGTGGATGAGTTACATTTCCTTAAGATTCTTCCGATGAATCTGGGTCTAATGTCTGCTTTTCCCGCTATTTGTTTTGTACGGTCATTCCACTTAAGGTCGCTTTGGATACTTAGCCTAGATATTTTACAACAGACCTTGTCCCCAGCTATTTGTCATCAATAGTGCAGCTGTACAGTAGTGGATTCCTTTCCCTATGTATGCGCAATATGTTGCATTTATTTACGTTCAGAGTCAACTGACTGAGTCTGCTCCATTCATCAATTCTCTGCAGGTCGTTCTGGATATTGTTACTATCTTCTGGCGTTGCCACTTTGGTATAGACAACTGCATCATCTGCGAATAGCCTTAAACATCCGACGCTATCTAATAGATCATTTATTTATACTGTAAACAGCAACGGTCCTGTAACACTTCCCTGTAGAACTCCGGATATTACCTTTACATCGGTCGATTTAGTTCCGTTAACAGTGACGTTTGCAAGAAAGTCTTGAATCCAATCGCAGGTCTCCTCTGATACTTCTTAAGCTGGGACGGTGTCAAATGCCTTACTGAAACCAAGGAACACGGCACCAAACCGAGCGCCGGTGCCCACTGCGCTGTAGAACTCATGGAGGAACTGAGCGAGCTGAGGTTTGCATGTTGATTTTTATAGACGACATGTTCATTTTCCCAAAACGTCATAACACTTCAGCATAATACATGTTCCATATTTCTACAACAGATTGACGTCAACGATATAGGTCTACAATTGTGTGGATCTGTCTTACGGCCTTTCTTGGAAACAGGAATGACCTGCGCTTTCGTCCAGTCGTTAGATACCTTTCGTTGCTCAAGCGATCTACGATAAAGTACTGCTAAAAGGGGAGAAAGTTCTTTCGCATAATCTTTATAGAATCTTACAGGTATCTCATCTGGTCCTGAAGCCTTTCCATTACTAAGCTATTGTAGCTCGTTTTCAATTCCGCAATCGGTTATTTCAATATCTGCCATTTCGATGTTCATACGACGAGTGAAAAGATGGACAGTGTTACGATCTTCCGCCGCGAAACAACTTCGGAAGACCGAATTTGGTATATCGGCCAACTCTTTGTTGTCTTCCGTTTCGGTGCCGTTGTGGTCGCTAAGAGAATGAATAGTTGATAATGACCTACTTAGTGATTTTACATACGACCAAAATTTCTTGCGGTTTTACTCAGATCTGTTGACAACGTCAAAATCATTGAACGCTTCTCTCTTTGCTCTCCTTACGCTCATTTTCGCTTCGTTCAGCTTTTGTTTGTCAGCTAGGTTTTTACTTCTCTTGAATCTGAGATGAAGTGCTGTTTGTTTTCGTAGCGCTTTTTAACACAGCTATTGAACCATGTTGGAACTTACTTACAAGGGCATATTGAACGATGCCTTTGAATTTTTTCCGTTCATTCTCTACATCTTCGTCCTCATTACCGAATATTTGACGCTGGCTGGCTGCTGAGATATTCTCAAATTTGTATCTTGTCACCCTTGCTGAGCAAATATATCTGCCTACCTTCCTTATACATTCCTTGTAGGAACTGTCACTGCCTTATGATCACTGATTCGATAATCAGGGTCTTTTTGCTGCCATTAGGTCTAAGACGATACCCTCTCTAGTTGGTTCTCTTAGCCGGCCGGAGTGGCCGAGCGGTTCTAGGCGCTACAGTTTGGAGCCGCGCGACCGCTACGGTCGCAGGTTCGAATGCTGCCTCGGGCATGGATGTGTGTGTTGGCCTTAGGTTAGTTAGGTTTAAGTAGTTCTAAGTTCTAGGGGACTGATGACCTGAGCAGTTACGTCCCATAGTGCACAGAGCCATTTGAAACATTTTTTGGTTCTCTTACTATCTGCTCAAGGTAATTTTCGGACAAGACATTCAGACCAATGCCAAGCGATTCCCTGTCTCTGCCACCAGTTCTGATGGCATAACGCTCCCAATCTATACCTGGAAATTTGAAGTCAACCCCTATTACAACGGCATGATCAGAAAAATGATATTCTGCAAGTTCTGTCTGAAGTGCTCTACAACTGCAGATCCTGACCCAAGTGGTCTATAAAAGCATCCGATCACCATTTTTGACCGTTCTTTGATACTCAATTTCACGCATATTAATTTATATTTGGAATTAGTGATTACCTCACTAAATTTTATGAAATTCTTTATTGTAATAAACACGGTTATGATTTCGTCGTTATTGACGTCTGGTTTCAACCGGCTTTCTGTTTCCAATACTATCTGTGCATTACAACCTTCAATAAGCGATACTAATCCTGGGAGCTTTCCTTGAATGCTCCTGCAGTTTACTAAATTCGTGTCGAACTTTTCCGTCTTTGATCTGCAAGGACCAAAATTCTCTGAGGTCTCTGTGCCTGATTGAACAGGCAAATCGTCTTTTCTCCCAAGGGAGGAGTTCTCTAACCTAAAAAAGCACCATGTGCACGCCACACGTACTCCGCTATCCTAGTAGCCGCTTCCTACGTGTAGTGCACGCCTGACCTTTTAAGGGGAACCCTACAATTCTGCAGCCGATAGCGAAGATGAAGAAATTCATATAGATACCGTCGCAGAGTCGTCTGAGCCTCTGGTTTAGACCTTCCACTCTCCTCCAAACAAGAGGACCGCGAAAAAAACCCGTGTACAATGCTACAAATAGACACCTTAGCATGCACCCCGCGTGCGTTGCTAGTTGCCAGCCGCCGAAAGGAGCCCCAGCCACCGAAAGGAGCCGAGGATGGCGTCAAAACTCTAAGCAGCAGACGTCATTCGTGCCGACATGTGCCACTACATGCAGCCGGTAGCACCCAGTGCACTCGATAGCCGCTGGCATGGTCTCCTCTACATCACGGAAGAGACCTCCCGGCAAACATACCGAATGCACAGTGCAATTCTTTCCTGCCTTGCCTGTTATCTCCCTGTGGGCTCCATCGCCCTCCTAACGTCGGAGCTCCCAATGACTACTATACCCACCCTCTGTGTTTGTCCGGACTGAACAGGAGAGGCATCCAGTACTGGCTAAGAGTTATCATCAATACTAGGTAGCACGTCGTATCTGCTGATAAGACGTAGGGAGCCACCCGCGTGGTCTGTTCCATCTTTCGCCTTCCTCCCAGTGACTCGCGAACACACCATTGTCCGCCACCCACTCTGAAGTGAGAACGGACCGGTCAGATGTTGTGCATCAGAAGCCGCAGCGACATCCGGGCCACCAGGGGGTTCGAATTGCACCAACGGTGTCGCATGTTTCGTCACTGGCGCACGGCGTCACCGCAACTTCGAGAATTAGCTACAAGCTTGTCGACGGTAGCCACCGCAGCTTCCTGCTGCTTACGGACAGCAGCCAACACTCCTTTTATCGGCTCACAACAAGCACAGTGCCTAGTCACATCGTAGTGTGTATTAAATAGATATAAGGTCTGAAATGGCGCTACTGAGTTTGAAAAGACACCAAAGAAGAATAAAGTATCACTGTAACCTTAATTTTGCATTTAACGACGCTGTGTCTGTTTGAAATTTCCACATTATATTACAAAGGTAGATTAAAACTGAAGAAACTGCAAAAATGTGGGAATTTAAGGAGATGGGACCTGGATAAACTGAAAGAACCAGAGGTTGTACAGAGTTTCAGGGAGAGCATAAGGGAACAATTGACAGGAATGGGGGAAAGATGTACAGTAGAAGAAGAATGGGTAGCTCTGAGGGATGAAGTAGTGAAGGCAGCAGAGGATCAAGTAGGTAAAAAGACGAGGGCTAGTAGAACTGCTTGGGTAACAGAAGAAATATTGAACTTAATTGATGAAAGGAGAAAATATAAAAATGCAGTAAATGAAGCAGGCAAAAAGGAATACAAACGTCTCAAAAATGAGATCGACAGGAAGTGCAAAATGGCTAAGCATGGATGGCTAGAGGACAAATGTAACGATGTAGAGGCTTATCTCACTAGGGGTAATATAGATACTGCCTACAGGAAAATTAAAGAGACCTTTGGAGAAAAGAGAACCACTTGTATGAATATCAAGAGCTCAGATGGAAACCCAGTTCTAAGCAAAGAAGGGAAAGCAGAAAGGTGGAAGGAGTATATAGAGGGTCTATACAAGGGCAATGTACTTGAGGACAATATTATGGAAAGGGAAGAGGATGTAGATGAAGATGAAATGGGAGATATGATACTGCGTGAAGAGTTTGACAGAGCACTGAAAGACCTGAGTCGAAACAAGGCCCCGGGAGTAGACAACATGCCATTAGAACTACTGACGGCCTTGGGAGAGCCAGTCCTGACAAAACTCTACCATCTGGTGAGCAAGATGTATGAGACAGGCGAAATACCTCAGACTTCAAGAAGAATTTAATAATTCCAATCCCAAAGAAAGCAGGTGTTGACAGATGTGAAAATTACCGAACTGTCAGTTCAATAAGCCACAGCTGCAAAATACTAACGCGAATTCTTTACAGACGAACGGAAAAACTGGTAGAAGCCGACCTCGGGGACGATCAGTTTGGATTCCGTAGAAATGTTGGAACACGTGAGGCAGTACTGACCTTACGACTTAGAAGAGAGATTAAGGAAAGGCAAACCTACGTTTCTAACATTTGTAGACTTATAGAAAGCTTTTGACAATGTTGACTGGAATACTCTCTTTCAAATTCTAAAGGTGGCAGAGGTAAAATACAGGGCGCGAAACGCTATTTACAATTTGTACAGAAATCAGATGGCAGTTATAAGTGTCGAGGGGCATGAAAGGGAAGCAGTGGTTGGCAAGGGTGTGAGACAGGGTTGCAGCCTCTCCCCGATGTTATTCAATCTGTATGTTGAGGAAGCATAAAGGAAACAAAAGAAAAATTCGGAGTAGGTATTAAAATCCATGGAGAAGAAATAAATACTTTAAGGTTCGCCGATGACATTGTAATTCTATCAGAGACAGCAAAGGACTTGCAAGAGCAGTTGAACGGAATGGACAGTGTCTTGAAAGGAAGATATAAGATGAACATCAACAAAAGCAAAACGAGGATAATGGAATGTAGTCGAATAAAGTCGGGTGATGCTGAGGGAATTAGATTAGGAAATGAGGCGCTTAAAGTAGTAAATGAGTTTTGCTATTTGGGCAGCAAAATAACCGATGATGGTCGAAGTAGAGAGGATATAAAATGTAGATTGTCAATGGCAAGGAAAGCGATTCTGAAGAAGAGAAATTTGTTAACATCGAGTCAGGATGTCGTTTCTGAAAGTATTTGTATGGAGTGTAGCCATGTATGGAAGTGAAACATTAACGATAAACAGTTAGGACAAGAAGAGAATAGAAGCTTTCTAAATGTGGTGCTACAGAAGAGTGCAGAAGATTAGGTGGGTGGATCACATAACTAATGATGAAGTATTGAATAGAATTGGAGAGAAGAGGAGTTTGTGGCACAACTTGAAAAAAAGAAGGGACCGGTTAGTAGGACATTTTCTGAGGCATCAAGGGATCACAAATTTAGCATATGAGGGCAGCGTGGAGGGTAAAAATCGTAGAGGGAGACCAAGAGATGAATACACTAAGCAGATTCAGAAGGATATGGGTTGCAGTAAGTACTGGGAGATGAAGAAGCTTGCACAGGATAGGGTAGCATGGAGAGCTGCATCAAACCAGTCTCAGGACTGAAGACCACAACAACAACATATTACAAACGATCAGCGATCACTTTTTTGACTTTGTGTAGTATAAAATGCGGCTAAATTCTTTTCTCGAATGGTTTTACAGTATGGTTAAAGTAGTATGACCCGCGGAAATTTTCATAAATAGAACAATTCAAAAAGGTCGAATCTCAGTGACTGATGACAGCATCCTGGGTGGCCTGTTAAAGTGTCAATGCCCTCGCTTGAGTTCCGTATTGATGTGCTGGACCCCACCCTTCACAGTGTAATCCGAATTGCCACTGGAGCTTTCCGGACGAGCCCTGTGAACAGCATACTTGTGGAGGCAGGTGTCCCTCCACTGCGGTTACGGCCCCTACGGCTACACACGTTTGTAGCTTGCCTGGGCATCCCAATTATCATCTCCTCTCCCCTCAGTCTGTCGTCCATCTCCCAGAACGTCGGCCACGGTCGGGTTGTACTATCGCTGTTCGGGTCAGAGAGCTTCTCTCCGGGTTGGGGGTTTTCCCTCTTCCACCTCTTTTCCGGGTCCCTCTGCGTACACCCCCGTGGTGTGTGCCCCGCCCATGCCTTCAGCTCGAATTGGCACAGGCCCCGAAGGACTCGGTCCCTCCTGAGGCCTTCCGCCGCCGCTATCTTTCCATCCTTGCCACGTATCAAGACCCTGGCGTTGTCTACACTGACGGTTCGATGGTTGCTGGTCGTGTCGATTATGCTCTCACTCTAGGGGACCATTACGAACAACACTCATTGCCGGCTAGTTGCAGCGTTTTCGCTGCTGAGCTGGTCGCCATCTCTCGTGCCCTAGAGTATATCCGTTCCTGCTTAGGTGAGTCCTTCGTTATCTGTAGCGACTCCCTGAGCGGTTTGCGAGCTATCGACCAGTGTTTCCCTCGCTCTCGTCTGGTGATGGCTGTCAAGGAGTCCCTCCATACTCTTGCCCGTTGCGGCCGCTCTGTGGTCTTTGTGTGGACCCCTGGTCATGTCGGTATCCCGGGCAATGAACGTGTTGACATGCTGGCCAAATAGGCTGGCGGTGCACCAGCCTTCTCGATTGGGCTTTCGGAGACTGGCCTCAGGACAGTTTTCTGGCAGAATGTACTTCGCACCTGGGGTGAGGAATGGCGCACCCTGCCTTCACCAAATAAACTTCGGGCCATCGAGGAGACGACCGGTGCGTGGCGCTCCTCCTTGCGGGTCTCTCGCAAGGAGTCTGTTCTCTGCCGGCTGCGCATTGGCCACACCCAGATGACGCACAGCCATTTATTGCGCCGTGGGGACCCCCCTCTATGTCGCTGCGCATCCGCTTTGACGGTGGTCCACATTTTGGTGGCCCGTCCACTTCTAGCTGTGCTCAGACAGACCTTTGCGCTGCCTGATACGCTCCCTGCCCTTTTAACAGATGACACTGCCATGGCAGGCTTAGTTTTGCGTTTTATTCGGGCAGGGGGCTTTTATCACTTAATCTGAGTGTCTTTTTTTTAGTCTGGCCTTTGGCCTACGATATTAGACTGGGTTATTTTTTTACTGTGTTTCTAGGTGGGTGGCTTTTCCTTTTTTGTCTCTATGGTCGGCCAACCACTGTCACACTCTGTGTGATTTTAATTCCTCTTGTCTGGTCTCTGTCTGAGTTTTTCTTGCCCTGTGTCGTCTCTTGTCGTCTCCATTGTTCATTTTTATTCTGTGTGGGTGTTTGAAGTTTTTGGAAGAAGGGACCGATGGCCGTAGCAGTCTGGTCCCTTCAATCACACAAGCCAACCAACCGTTATTCGTGAAGGGCGACTTGTTATAGTTCAACATATAGCAAGAACAGATGCAGTAAGTGTTGGCACACTTCAAAACGAAAGGAAAAATCTAATCTCAGCTGCAATCGGACACTGAAATGAATCCAGTGGCAACAAGAGAAAATTTTTCTTAGATATTCACGCCCGAAAGAACAGGCAGAGCACATGTAAACAGTTCGCAATGTTATCAGCGACGATCTCAATTACAGGAAAAATTTGCTACGTGGATCCCAAGGCAGTTAAAGCAACATGTGAAAACAAGACTCACAGTAGCTACAGACTCAAAACAACGCTGTGAAAGGAAAGTGACCCTTATGTAAATAAAATTATACCATTTAATGAAACTCGCTTCCACTACTAGAACCGGAGTTGAAAAGATAAAGCATGGGATGCAAGTATAGCAGGTCACCTGCCCGAAAGAAATTTAAAACGCAAGTATCAGCGTGAAAAATCACATTGACCAGCCTTTGGGATGCCCAAGTTATCTTTTGTGATTATTGGGAAGACAAGCATACAAAAAATGGTATCTACTACTAAGACGAACTGATCAACAAAGTAAACCCAGCGATGAGAGGAATGTCGCGCATTTCAAAGAAAAAGCTTGATATTACTGCATGAGAATGCATGTGCTCAGACCGCCCAGCTGACCAAAGAAACCATTGAAAAAATTGGTTGGGAGATACTACCACCCCCGCCTAATGTCTGTGTTTGCCTCCCTCGGATTTTCATTCGTTTGGTCCACTCAAGAAGGAATTATGTGGAAAAAAGTTTGGCAACAATCAGGAGGTCAAATAAATGTTGAGAAACTGACTCAGATAGCAAGACAGAGACTTCTTAGCATCAGCTAAAAAAACTAGTTCATCGGTGCGACAATTGTATTAATATAGCCAGGAATTACGTTGAGAAGTCGTAAAAGTCTTATTTTCTAAGAATATACAGCTGTTTTACTACATCAGTTTCTCTCTCATTGGAATATGTGCTATTCTGTTCGGTGAAAGCTGGCCGGGGTGGCCGAGCGGTTCTAGGCGTTACATCTGGAACCGCGCGACCGCGACGGTCGCAGGTTCGAATCCTGCCTCGGGCAAGGGTGTGTGTCATGTCCTGAGGTTAGTCAGATTTCAGTAGTTCTAAGTTCTAGGTGACTGATGACCTCAGAAGTTAAGTCCCATAGTGCTCAGAGCCATTTGAACCATTTTTCCGAGGAAAGGTCTCTCCCTGTAATGAAACTTCAAGTCTCGGAAGAAACTTACGCAAATCAACTGTACATTATTTTGACGTCGCTCGTCGCTCGAACATTCTTCTGTGACGAAACACCGTCAGAGTCGGGTCACTAAAAACTACGAAAGTAATATAGCGTAAATGATGACTGAGCCTACAACGGGTAGTTGTTGGTACATGTTTGTCGCGCACTATTTGTTTTGGTTGTGATGTCCACGTACCAGTGTTGGCGCATGCACGTTTTTGTTACCAATTAACATTTAGTAAAATGGCAGCTTGTTATGCCGTGGATACACGTTTAGCTACAATACGGATTCGGATTTACTTTTGAAGAACTTTCCGCTGATTAACCAAAGCATTATGACCACTTGCTTCATAGTTTGTTTGTCCGTCTTAGGAGTGGAATACATCACCAATACTGGGTTTCAGGGTTCCAAAAATTTGTTGGTAGTCTTATGGGTGTATTTGATACTAGATTTCCACGAACAGGTCGTGTAATTTGCGTAATTAAAGGGGCGCTGATTTACGTATGCCTCGATGCGCCCTATAGCGAAACAAATGGTTTCCATAGGGATTACATCAGGCGAATTTGGAAAGCGAGAAATCAACGTGAGTTCACTAGAATGCTCCTCAAGCCAGTTAGCACGGTTTTGGTTCTGAGACACGTACAGTTACACTGCTAAAAATGACACCGCTATCAGGAAAGGCATTAAGCATGAAGGGGTGTAGGTGGTTCGCAGCTGTCAGCGTCTCTTCGGTTACTACCGCAGGTGCCATGCAAGCCCAGGAGAATGTCTTACATAGCATAATAATGCTGCCACCAGCCTCCGTCCTAGGTGCGCTGCAAGTTTCGAGTCTTCGTTCCCTCAATGGTGTTTCTGTAGCAAAACTGTGATCTACCTGAGGAGCCGACAAGTTTCCATTCATCGACTGTCGAATCCCGATGGTCCCGTGCCCACTGCAGTCGTAGCTGACCATGTCGCTGGAGCAACATGTAATGGTCTGCTGCGGAGCTCCATGTTCAACAATGTATGCTGAACGGTGTGCTCCGAAACGTGCGTGCACCTCCATTGTGCTCTTTTAGCAGAGATGTCACCATCTGTCCTGCTTTACAGAGCAGATAAGTCTCCCAACCCCACGGTCCGTGAAGAGTCATGGACAACAAACAATTTAGTGCCTAGTGATAGTTTCACTGTTCTTCTACCTCTTTCCGTAGATGCTCACAAGAAATGGTTCAAATGGCTCTGAGCACTATGGCACTTAACATCTGGGGTCATCAGTCCCCTAGGCTCAGAACTACTTAAACCTAAGGACATCACACACATCCATTCCCTAGGCAGGATTCGAACCTGCAGCGCGGTTCCGGACTGAAGCGCCTAGAACCGCTCGACCACAACGGGCGGCTTGCTCAAGACAGTATCACGTGAATATTCGACCAGCTTCGCTCGTTCTCAGGCTCTGCGTAATAAAAATCTGCCCTTTGTCAAAGTCGCTTATCTCAATGGATTTCCCCATCAGAAGCCCATATCATCGCTAGGATGATCCCCCGTCCGTGTCTGTCCTACTTACATATTTTTACTACAGCGTAATGTGCAACGCCACCAGACGGTGAGTAGATAATATTGCTGATCAGAGTATAATATGCCTACTTGGTTCGATACTAGACTGTAAGTTATGTAGCCTTATGCAGTGCCCGACTGTGGGACATGCCTATAGCTAGCTGACTCATCTTCCCCCACCACTGTCCAAGTGCTCTGCTACTACCAACTGCCACATGTTGCTTCACTCAGTTTAGAGAGGAGGGGTATAAAACTAAAACGGTTCAAAGCTTCACACAGTTTTATGACCTGTTAAGTAAAGACATCTAAGTTTCTTCCCTTTTTCAATTTCTTATAGACCACATGTATGGGTGTTCACCTTACTGTAATTTACGTGAAATGTACCCGCAATTGCGAATATGGACAACGATCAGCTGCATAATGGAATGACAACTATGAAAATTTGTGCCGGATCTGGACTCGAACCCGGATTTCCCGCTTATCGCAAATACGATACAGTGTCCCTAGGGTCATGCATGAATGCCCAGAGAAACATTGGATCGTACTTGTGAATAACACAAGCACTGAAATAACTTATTTATCCTGCGACATCAGGCAAGCAACTTTCAGTTAACATATCTCCCCTATATGGGGATATACATATAAGTTTCTTCCCTTTTTCAATGTCTTATAGACCACATGTATGGGTGTTCACCTTAATGTAATTTACGTGAAATGTATCCGCAATTGCGAATATGGACAACCATCAGCTGCGTAATGGAATGACGACTCATCTTCCCCCACCACTCTGCAAGTGCTCCACTACTACCAACTGCCACATGTTGCTTCACTCAGTTTAGAGAGGAGGGGTATAAAACTAAAACGGTGCGGGTTGCAGACACACGGTTGACGACGTATGGAAGTTTTGGTCTGGCCGTGAATCGTGTTCGGATAGCCCAACGGCAGCCTTACTTGCCCCGTGGAACGGTACGTTTGGATCTTCGGCGAACGCATCACAGACCTTTAGCTTCGTGCCCCGTCAACGTCGGTTACCCCAGAGTTCTGCTTTTGCCTCAGACTTCACACCATACTCTTACCAAACATCATACCCTCACCTGGTTTCGAGGAGAGGCCTTAGAATACCTCTTTCACAAAGGTACACATGTGGTCCTCGGCTTCTGCAGAGGTTGTCATTCTGCACAGTACGCTCACCCGTGAACACGTTACCATCGAACTTTCGCAGGATATCTCCACAGCGTCTTTCTTGCCCCCCCCCCCCCCCTCCCAAACAGTTGAGGTGTTCCAAACGCATCCATGATCAGCTTCCACGGTAATGTGCACTAACTTGTAGGGGCCAACGAATGGATGTAATACGAACAGACAAACACACACACACACACTTTTCTTGTTCCATAGTTATTGGGATCACCTATACGCCATCCCCTTAAGGATTGGCGTTCGAATGATTCAAATTCTAATGGCTCTGAGCAATAAGGGACTTAACATCTGAGGTCATCAGTCCCCTAGAACTTAGAACTACTTAAACCTAAATATCCTAAGGACATTACACACATCCATGCCCGAGGCATGATTCGAACCTGCGGCCGTAGCGGTCGCGCGGTTCCAGACTGAAGCGCCTAGAACCTCTCGGCCACACCCGCCAGCGTTCGAATGTTGGCCCCAGATTTGTTATCATAGGTTCCTTAACTTTGGGGGGGGGGGGTGGAGGTGGGATAATTACCACACATTGACATTTGTACAATTTACATATAAAAACGATGCGGCAATAATCATATACATACTATGTGATCAAAAGTATCAAGACACCCACTACAACATACGTTTCTCATATTAGGGGCATTGTGCTGCCACCTATAGCCAGGTACCCCGCATCAGCGACCCCAGTAGTCGTTAGACACCGTGAGAGAGCAGACTGGGGCGTTCCGCTGAACTCACGGACTTCGAACGTGGTCAGGTGATGGCGTGTCACCTGTGTCATACGTCTGTACACGAGATTTTCACACTCCTAAACATTCCTAGGTCCAGCGTTTCCGATGTGATAGTGAAGTGGAAACACGTACAGCACAAAAGCGTACACGCTGACATCGTCCGTTGACTGACAGAGACCGCCGACAGTTGAAGAGGGTCGTAATGTGTAATAGGCAGACATCTATCCAAACCATCACACAGGAATTCCAAACTGCATCAGGATCCACTGCAAATATTATGACAGTTAGGCGGGAGGTGAGAAAACTTTGATTTAATGGTAGAGCGACTGCTCATAAGCTACACATCACGCCGGTAAATGACAAACGAAGCTTGGCTTGGTGTAAGGAGCGTAAACATTGGACGATTAAACAGTGGAAAAACGTTGTGTGGAGTGACGAATCACGGTACACAATGTGGCGATCCGACGGCAGGGTGTGGGTATGGCGAATTCCTGGTGAGCATCATCTGCCAGCCTGTGTTGTGCCAACAGTAACATTCGGAGGCGGTGGTATTATGGTGTGGATATGTTTTTCAGGGAGGGGGCTTGCACTCCTTGTTGTTTTGCCTGACACTATGACAGCAAGGGCCTACATTGATGTTTTAGCATCTTCTTGTTTCCCACTGTTCCAGAGCGATTCGGGAATGGCGATTGCATCTTTGAACACAATCGTGCACCTGTTCATAATGCACGGCCTGTGGCGGAATGGTTAAACGTCAATAACATCCCTGTAATGGACTGGCCTGCACAGAGTCCTGTGCTGATTCCTATATCTTTGGGATGATCTGGAACTCCGATTTCATGCCAGCTCTCACGGAACGATATCGATACCTCCCCTCAGTGCAGCCATTCCCCAAGAAACCTTCCAGAACCTGTTTGAACGTATGCCTGCGAGAATGGAAGCTGTCATCAAGACTAAAGGCGGGCCAACACCATACTGAATTTCAGCATTAGCGATGGAGGGCGCCACGAACTTGTAAGTCATTTACAACCAGGTGTCCGGATACTTTTGATCACATAGTGACTTACCGGTAAATACATTAAACTATAACAAAAAAATTAAGATTTTCGATGAATCAGATATACAGCGGTTTTAGGAGTGGTTCAAATGGCTCTGAGCACTATGGGACTCAACTGCTGAGGTCATAAGTCCCCTAGAACTTAGAACTACTTAAACCTAACTAACCTAAGGACAACACACACATCCATGCCCGAGGCAGGATTCGAACCTGCGACCGTAGCGGTCGCGCGGTTCCAGACTGTAGCGCCAGAACCGCTCGGCCACCAGCGGCCGGCGGTTTTAGGAGTCCCTTAGTTGGTACTGTAGTTGAGAAATGATAGTACAAGTTTTGGCAGCAGAGCTACTGTAGAAGTCGCGTGCTTAATTATTAAATAAAATCCTAAAAAATCTTAATTACAAAGATCCTTTGTAAAATAAGGCAAACAAATCAGACAGGTAATTCAAAAAGTAAATAAGCTCTTGAGGCTCTTGCAGCTCTTTATTTTCCGAGCTGGATATAAATTCCGCCCTATGCAAGACTCCATTTTATAGTTTCTTCACTACCCATGCATGTTTCAGCACTGCCTGCGTTATCTTCAGTTGGTTTTTCGTATATTTTCTTATTCTTATAACTACCACATATTCCACAGCGTGCCATTTCTTTTACTTTTTTCTTGTTTTGGTCTTGCTTCGCTTGTCTCTGTGGTTCTGTCAGTGTGATCATGTGATGTATCTGACCCCAGGAATGTGTCAATAAAGTTTTCTTCACTACCCATGCATGTTTCAGCACTGTCTGCGTTATCTTCAGTTGGTTTTTCGTATATTTTCTTATTCTTATAACTACCACATATTCCACAGCGTGCCATTTCTTTTACTTTTTTCTTGTTTTGGTCTTGCTTCGCTTGTCTGTGAGATGTTAAAGCACTTATTTCTTTGTCTGTTGTCATTTGGCATTTTCTGCTGTTTCACACGCTGTTATCGTTTATTACCACAACACTAGGGAAAGAAGACTACAGCATAGAAAGTATGACAAACTGTGGAAATTGTGGCTGTTATGAAATTACCAACGTACATAACTAATAGCGTCATGTGAGGGAAAGAGAATGAATACGTAAATTCCGTAACGAAGACGAAGCCCGAATGCATCAAGCAAGCTAAGAGCTCATCAAATTTATTGTAGTAACACGCCAAATGCTCAATCTAGAAACATATAATACAAGCTGTAACAACAACGACGCTGTACTATTGTACATATAAATAATATTTTTTCTTCTGATTTTTCGATAAACTTGTGTAACTGATGTTCTGATTTCATTCCTGTTTTGTTTCATGTCATTATGTTAAGAAAACTGTAAATACGTTTCAATGTGAAGATTAATATTTCTGTCAAATGTCAAGTAATATTGTAATAGAATTGAAATATAACAAATGTTGAAACTGTTGTAAGATGTTTAAAATCGTAACTGTGCGTCTGGTCCATACGTAGGCAATGTGTTAGGATATGTAGAATGCAAAACCTCGGGTGAATACTCGACCTGTCAGGGAGCGGTAAAAGGTGGATGGCAGGCGAGCGCGGGAAAATGCACGCGCGCACTGCACGGCACAACGGGCTCAGCAGTAGTGGGAGTCCGGCAGTGGTTTGAGCAACACCTTCTGGAGCGAGGAGGCTCTCCTGGAAGACGTAGTTTCACTGAGCCTCTGGTATGCCGTTCCAAATCTCACACAGCATGGCAAAATTCCATAGGCACTAAATGGAAAAGTATTGCGACGCTAAGAAGAATTAAAGTGCCGATACATTAAGAGCCATAGCTGTGGTTGTATGTGTGCTCTGTGCCTCGCTATCTCGCCGCCCGCCAACCGCCGCATCGATACTAGCAGGCTGAAACTTTTAGTACTGTATTCGTATGGATCAGAGAATGAACTGTGCAACAATAACCTAAATTTTACCAGAACTTTCCCATCATTTAATTATCCTCACAACTAACCTAGACAGGGTCCTTTCCAAATATTGTGCAATCCGAGTGTCCCGAAATGAAAAATTAAATTTTGTGTGAGACAGATATAAAGGTATTTAAATGAGCAGTAAATAAGATAAAAAGAGTAGTAACTTATATACTGGAAATCTTGAACGCATAATAATTTCAGTAATCAATTTTTTTAATACAGTGATCATAACAGTTTCAGAGCCACCCCGCCCCCCCCCCCCCCTTTTTATTCATTTGAATTCTGAAGTGTTCTAAATTGGTTTGACCAGCAAAAGTTAAAGTCAATATAAAAGTCAAAATTTATCAGTGTTTTATCTTTATTAAAATTGACATTTTGTCTGTGACACGAAAGTGCTATTTCTAGGGTAACCTATGCTCGATTTTAATCAGGCTAGTAGACAGTATAAAGTTTTGTAGTATACATTATAGTGTAGTGTTATGTATTCATGATGTTTCCATATCAGTACAGAACGTGAAACTATCAGTTCAATAGATTTTCTGATTCTAAAATTCTACTTTATTATGCAGTGTTACTACTTGTTGTTTTGCATGAATATATACCAACTTGTACAGGGAAGAAACTCAGTTAATGCCTAATTAGGCTGGCGACCGTATTATTATAAAATTGGTAGCATCTTCAGTGTTGTTTTTGGTCCATACTGACGTGTCATTGCTTTTCGAACTTGCTTGACGGATCGTTGTTATTACAGAGTGGGTGTAAGTCTGATTTGCCACCATTCAGGTACACGCGGTCGATTTCTATACGAAAATCCTTTCTCGGAAGGTGAACCCCGCTCACTTACCGTAGTACAGGCTTTAACGAGTATTGTGTGCCCCACGCGCACATCCATTCGACGAAGAGGCAGGGGCAAGAGGAAAGACTGTCTGGCTGCATGAGTGACCAAGACGTACCTCGCGATTCTTTGCAAAGAATCGCTTCACTAGGAGGCGGAGATGATAGTAACTGAAATATTCCGGGGAACAGATGACGCGCTTTTGACCCGAGTATGTGTGGTATCAAACATCGGTCGCTCATGAAGGCCCGTGTCCTAGAATATCGTGTTGTTTACGCTCGGCTGGGTGTAAGATACAGAAACAATCAAACCTGTGTGTGAAAAATTAAGCTGCAGCAGTATTACTGAAAGACTACTTAGGATGTGTAATTCACTCAGGAAAGGAATCAAATGTAAGTCGTTGTTCAGTCAGTGATAGAGTATTATTCGTCGATCTAAGAAGCTTAACAAGCGCACTGTAGTCTGTCAATAATATTGTACTGTAATAGCGCTGAATAACATTGTCCATAATGTTGCGCAATAATATTGTGATTCGGAAAGTTCACGATAAAGACACCACTGCCGTGATAATTGCTTTACTTTATTGCAAGCAGAAAAAAGGGGTGGATGAAAAACTTGGTCAAGGAGCGTCAACGATCATTCAAGAAAACCTGTTGTTAGAACTGAGACTGTACGTAAAAATAGACATTATCGTAAGTTTTAATGTGTTGATGGTCCAACATCTGATACATTACTGAAAAATGGTTGTCCACGTGTATATGCATCCCCATGCATAGGCACTTGCTCGCTACTAGCCCCTCCTGCCCCCCCCCCCCCCCCACCCTCCTACCCGCTAGTGGAATATGGAGTACGTCTTTCTTTAAAACTCGTCAGTCACCAGTCTTCTGACTGGTTTGAAGCGGCCCGCCATGAATTCCTCGCCTGTGCCTACATCTTCATCTCAGAGAAGCAATTGCAACCTACGTGCTCAACTATTTGCTTCATGTATGAAAATTTCTGTCCTCCTCTACAGTTTTCATACTCTACAGCTAACTGTAGTACCATTCAAGTTATTCCATGATGTCTTAAAACGTGTCCAAACATTCTGTCCCTTCCTCTTGTTAGTTATTTCCATATATTCCTCCCGTAGTTGATTTTCCAGATGACATCCTCATTCCTTACCTTATCAGTACACTTAATTTTCAACATTTTTTGTAGCACCACCCCATTTCAAATGCTTCGATTGTCTTCTGTTCCGGTCATCCCATAGTCCATGTTTCACTAACATAAATTCTGTGCTCCAAAAGTACATTCTCAGAAATTTCTTCCTCAAATTAAAACCTACGTTTTATGCTAGTAGATTTCTCTTGGCCAGGAATGCCTCTCTTGTCAGTGGTATTTTGCTTTTGATATCCTCCTAGCATTGCCCGTCATGGGTTATTTTACTCCCTAGGTGGCAGAATTCCTTAACATAATCTTCTTGCAACTACGAATCCTGATGTTAAGTTTCTCGCTGTTCGTATTTCTACTATTTTTCATTATTTTCGTCTTTTTCGATTTACTCTCAGTCCATACTATGCACTCATTAAACAGTTCATTCCATTCCGCAGGTCTTGCAATGCTTCGTCACTGCCGCAGAGGATATCAATATCGTTAGTGAATATTTTCAACGATATTCTTTCACCTTGAATTTTAATTCCAACCTTGAATGTTTCTTTTATTTCCGTCATTGTTTCTTCCATGTACAGATTGAACAGTAGGGGCGAAAGACTACATTCCTGTTTTACACCCTTTTTAGTCCGAGCATTTCGTTCTTGATCTTCCTCTTGGCTCTTGTATATAATATATATTACCCGTCTTTCCCTATATCTTACCCCTATTTTTCTCAGAATTATGAACATCTTGCACCAATTGGCATTGTCGAGCGCTTTTTCCAGGCAAGTCGTAGGAAACTGCATATTTTATTCAATACTAGAGTCTTACACACTTCTAGCAGTAGTTTTGCCAGTATCCCGCTAAACCCTTCGTTCAACGAAAGGTAGCGCTGCGTGGCTGATAGCAGGTAGACAGTAGTATGGCTTAAGCAACTGCTATATAATCGTTCCTTTGTTGTGTTAAGTATCGAAGTAACGTTCATGTAACAAGTATTAAGTGGATTCTCTCCAGTTCCCTGGGATAAATAATGCTTTTTGTATTCTTGCAGGTCATAGTACCATCAGAGTTTGATCCAAGGAGAACAGCTGTAAATTTTAAGAGGGCGTACTGCAACAGTTGAGCAACGGTGTACGAAGAAAGAGACCAGAAAAGTGGGACAGTGGCTTAGTTCTTCATCACAACACGCCGTACTATATTTCACTTTTGATTCGCTAGTTTTCGGGCGGAAAAACCATTCCTGTCTGTCCAAATGCATATTAATAACCAGATTCAGGACTAACCAACTTTTGGCCTTGGTCAAAAATCAAAACCGTGGTTAAGGGAAAACGTTTTGACACTATTCCTGACACTGAGAGGACCACCACACAGCACCTGAACGCCCTTCCAAAACAATCATTCTAGAAATGCTTCAAGTCATGGGTTCGACGTTGGGGTTATTTCATTGCTAGCGAAGGACAATGAAAGAAATTATATCATATTCCATGTAGTCGTATTACTTTGTTTTTAATAGAACGGTTCATCGTATTTTTTGGTCACGCCTCATATATTACCACATCTTATTTCATCTTTGTTCCAGGTCAGCTCCCAATATTGGGTAGTGAATCTTCATTTCACGAGGGTTCATCCTAGGAGTAAATATTACGTAGCAAGTTTTATGTTGTAAAATCATCGATCTGTAAATATACAGTGCAAATGGCAGCGCGCCACCTTACGAGACAGGAAGTTAGCCGGACCAGGGTGGAGCCTGCGCAGTGGCTTAACAACCGCGGCTGGTGTACCTGCCAGCCTAAGAGTGGATTTTAGAAGATTTCTCTCGTTTTTTAGGCAAATACTGCGCTGTTCCCTAATTACCACACCAGAAAATGCGATACACAAATTGTTCAAATACGATCATACACAGTACAACGTTAAAACAGTTCACAACCACGTCGTATACTCCACTTTCCTCCTTTAAGTAACTAACGACAATGGCGACAGTTATGGCAAAGTTAAGAAAAATATTGCCAAATTGTCAGGTGTATCATTAGCTCTGTCTGTGGTAAGCGTCTTGCGTTTATTTTCTTTGAAATGAATTTCATTCGGGATTTCAGTAGTTAACACGTTGACTTCCGGCACAGGAAGACCATTGAAGTACCAACGGCCTTCTTAAAGAGGGCGGAGATGCGGGCAGTGCTGCGGGGCTTTCTCTTGCCCGGAGGGGGAGTGGGGTGGGGGGGAGTGAGAAACAGCCCCTAAAAGGTTGATGAATCAGCAATGATTAAAGGCATGAGGAGGCGGAAGTCAACAGAAACCACTGCATTAAAGACACACAATTTGTATCCACAGTACATGTCGCGCGTATTTGAAAAGTGTCAGGATGATCTCCCTATTGGTATATGATTCCGAATTAGTCCCCCATTCCATGTCCGCGAGGTGACTACAATGGGAGGGAGAACCACGAGAAAAAAGTGTTATAACCAGCGAATGAATGACATATTACGAGTCGAAGCAAGGGATGTCAAAATTCTGAACGTAATAATACATCTAGGAATCCCAAAATGGTATGATAGGTTCGATCTAGATAGAGTGGGGATCACTGAAGTGAAACTGAAAGAAATTAACGAGTTCTGGGTAGACGAATGTACGGTAATAATAACAGCAGCGGAAATGGTATAACGGGAGTGGGATTCGTTACGAATAGGAAACGGAAGAGTAATCCATTGTGAACAATTCAGCGTTAAGAAATCTAAAAAGAAATGATCGCGGGAAGGACTGACCCACCTTCTGTGAAATTAAAAGCAAGGGTGATAATATTAAAGGTGGAGTGGGAAATCCATCACTAAACGTAAAAGAAACAGTGGATAGGTGAAAAGAATGCACTGAAGGCCTCTATTAGGGGGAGGATTAACTGATGTTAGAAGAAGAAATTGGACTTGATAAGGAAGACATAAGGGATTTAGCATTAGCGTCGTGATTTAAAACAGCTCTGGAGGACTTGAGATCTAATAAGACAGAAGGGTTATCTAATTTTCCACCGGCATTTCTAAAATCAATGGGAGGGATGATAACCAAACTATTTATCAGTTCGAGCTTAAAGTATATGAAACTGGCGACGTACCATGAGACTTTTGGAAAAATATCACCCATGCATTTCCGAAGATAGCAAGGGCAGATAGCTGCGAGAACTATCGCTCAGTCAGTATGATATCTCATCAATCCAAGCTGCTGGCAAGATTAACATACAAAAGAATGGAAAAGTAAAGTGAGGATCTGTTAGATGACGATCTGTTTGACTATAAGTAAGATAAATGCACTAGGGAGGCAGTTCTGACTTTGTGATACATAATCAAATGAATGCTGAAGAAAATATCAAAATAACCTCTTAGGATTCGTCGATTTCGAAACAGCATACGTCAATGTGAAATGGTGCAAGATGTTACAAATTCTGAGAAAAATAGGAGCAAGCTGCATTGAAACACATGTGGTATCCAGTAAGTACAAGGACCAAGAGAGAACAAAAAGCCTGGAAGGACAAGAACGAAATTCTCGGACTAAAAAGGGTGGAAAACAGGTATGCATTCTTTCGCACCCATTGTTCAACGTATGCCTCGAAGAAGCAATGATGGAAATGAAAGGAAGGTGCAGGAATTGGATTAATCTTCTAGGTGAAAGGATATCCATGATAAGAATCTCTGATAACATAGCTATCTTAAGTGGAAAAGGAATTACAGGGTATACTGAACGGAATGAACAGTCTAATGAGTGCAGAATATGGACTGATTGTGAACCACAAAAACACAAAGTAATGATGCTTAGCGCAAATGAGAATAGTGAGAAACTTAATTTCAAAATAGCTGGTCAAGAAGTAGACCAATTTACGGAATTCTACTACATAGGAAGCAAAACAGCACATGACGGACGTTCTCAGAATGTCATAAAAAGCAGACTAAAGGGCATTGCTGGCCAAGATCAATCTACTGACTCCAAAAGTAAGTCTTGATTTGAAGACAGTGGAGAAAACGGAATGGAAGAAAATATGAGAGCTTGAGATGTGATGCTACAGAAGAACTTTGAAAATCTAGTGAACTGATAAGGAATGAGGTGGTTCTTTGCAGAGTTATCGAAGAAAGGGACGTGCGGAAAACAATGTCATGAAGGTACAGGATGTGTAAGTCATCAGAGATTAATCACTTCGCTTGTAGCGAAAACCGTAGAAAGTAAAAAGTGAAGGGGAACGCAAAGATTGGGATTCATCCAGCAAATAATTGAGGGTCTAGCGTGCAAGTGCTGCTGTGAAATTAAATAGTTGGTGCAGGAGAGGAATTTGTGGCGGATCGCATCATCTAGACGGAAGTCTGGCGAATTAAAAAAAAGTATGATTCTATATTCTGCAGTAGCTTTTAATGAACATTGTGAAGCGTAGTTCAAGTAACCAACCCAGTCCTACCACTCTCTTACGACTCCGTAGCAATATCCACATATATAACTGCAACAATTGTTCATTATTGATACAGAACATCGTTTGGTAGGGTGTTGAACGTATCGGTACACTAGCTGTGTTGTGTGTACATGAGTCGACGTTCGTTGGCAGTCAGTTCTGTAGGGGCCCCTACAGACGTAGATTGAAATGTGGCGTCCATAGCGTTCGAGAGAGCACTCAACGTTCTGCTACCAAGTGAATTACTTTAATGGATCTGTATCACGAATGTAACGTTTCCTATTTATAAAAGAAAATTGAAGGTTAGGTTTAAACATTACATCTGCAACTCGGGCTCTAGCGATGGTGCACAAGATGCGACGAGGATATTGATGGTAATACGTCGTAATTTGTTATGGTTTATATTTATAATTTCTCTTGACAGATTAATTATGAAATTTTTGTGAATTGGCTTACGGAAATCTAATCTTAATGACCTAATAGTGAAACAAGTCGTCACAGTGGACGACGCCTTCTTTCATACAATCCAGAAGCGTACCCCGTGCAAGCCCCCTGTTTTAAAGTATCGAGTGCTTGGCGAGTTCGAACGGACATCGCCTGCTACCCTTGTGCTACTGAGCATAAGATATCTCTTTCCCTAGAAGTACTTTGATCTACGGCAAGCAATGACAGAGAAAACTCACAAAATTCGGTTGAATCAGTTTGGAACAAAACAAGAAATACTCTGGGTCTAGCACTCATGTGATATAACTATTGTGGTACCGTCATTGCTTATTGTGAACCGAAGTTGCTGCTACGATGTCTCAGCATTGTGCTTGATGTAAGGGATGAGACTGCTGGCTGTTGTAGGCTTTATCCATGGGTTTCATTCGCGTTTCGCTCTCGTGTTCTTGCATTCATGCATATTTTCTAGTCATGTTTATTCAGAATAGCTTCTTGTGAAACGCGTTTATTCGATTTGCAGCGGAACTTGAATATTCTTTTGTGTTTTGCTCAAATCCACGTGCGCACGTGCGTGGCGGTATTCGTTTATAATTATTCCGTCTGTGAATATCGATGGTTTTCAATCTCTTTCTCTCTCTCTCTCTCTCTCTCAAAACACACACACTCTCTCTCACTCTCTCTCTCTCTCTGTCTCCTTTTCAACAAGCAAAACGTTATGTACCTTTCATTTGCGGCCTTCTGTGAATGATCATGTAACTTTGCGTGCTTGTATAACACGTGTATTGATGTGACTCTTCATGGCAGATTAAAACAGTGTGCCTCATCGTGACTCGAACGTGGGACCTTAGCGTTTTGGGGGCAAGT
Organism: Schistocerca nitens; assembly: GCF_023898315.1. Classification (NCBI taxonomy): domain Eukaryota; kingdom Metazoa; phylum Arthropoda; class Insecta; order Orthoptera; family Acrididae; genus Schistocerca; species Schistocerca nitens. The sequence goes on along the minus strand of NC_064617.1, from coordinate 131,017,143 downwards.
ACCCTGCAACTGAGCTACCCGAGTACGTTGCACGACTCATTCATAGCTTCAGTTCCACCAGTACCTCATCTCCTACCTTCCAAACTTGTACCCATAATTGCGTTGTCCATGTGGGACTATCATGAACGTGGTAACATTCCTTTATCATATTTTGTGTATCCTAATTATTACGTTATATGTCCTTTAACAATACGTACAACCACTTCGACTTGCTCACTCACGTTGTTACTATTTGCAACGTGGGATACGGTCCCACTTTTCTGTGTGGCTTGTTTCGAAAGAAAGGCACCTATCAAATTTTCCAACGCGTGTGCCAACGTATCTTTCGTAGTATTACAAGAAATCAGGTAAGACGACGTGACGCCGTTCCTGAGATGCAGCTTGGAGCATTAATTTTATTAATCACCCCCTCTGCTCACAGTTTATTAGTTTTTCAAGTGATTAATACATGACGCTAGTGGTATTACTGTAGCTATTGTGGTTATTGTTACCTCAATACGTATCCACTTCCATGTCTTACTTGTTCCTTCTCTGTGTACAACACTCCTCCCTCTAATATGTCACATAATTATCTACGTGATGTTTTCTGCATGGTCGTAGCTGCAGCACTAAGTGGACTATTGCTGACAATATAGACTGAATGTTTGCATCCACGAGCCCACACGTCAACACCGAAAGTGCTTTCCAGCGGAAAATAAGCATTAATAGCTCGTGATTGTCATATGTACCCAGACTTGAGCTACTAACCAACCTAAAAACATACTACTCGTGAGAGCTACAATTATACAGGCCAAGGAATATTTAAAAAAAAAAAAACTTTTTTTACTTTGATAGCCGATCTTTATAGATTTTCTTGAGCTGAATCCAAATCTAGCCTTAGTTTTTTTTTTTTTTTGTATCGCCCATAGTTTACCAGGAATATTCATTTTATTATATAGTATAAAAATCCTATGCTATAAAGGAAATGGGGAAATTAATGAAACTCTTTGTTACAACATAAGCGTGGTTCGTATTTACAGTAAGCTACTTAAAACAATGATATGTGTTAACAGAGGTTTCACTTGTTAGCTGGAATTGGTTTGTATTTTCTTCGTCTTTTTTCTTTGAAGCGTCTTGTGTAGCTTTTTCTACGATGAGTCGCTTGCTGAACGTCTCGGTGAAGTGACCAACAGTAGTTCCCCATCATGTTGGTGTTCCAGCGGTCTTGGTAGCGTTTTTCCAGCACTTTAATGCCCTGGTGAAAACGCTCTCCTTGCTCCTCACTAACATCTCCGAGAGATTGGCAGTGAAGTAATCAAGGTCACTGTTCCAAAACTGAACTTTGAAGCTAATTAAACATCCTAAAGTATTAAACTTCTTTAACGTAGTAGCTATAATTGAAACATATTCTGGGTCTTTTTCATGTCCTAAGAACTTTGTAACGACTTGCTTAAATGATACCTACGCTTCTTTCTCATTTAAGCTCATTGTGAATTCAAAGTTACGAGGGCTATTCCGAAAGTAAGGTCCGATAGGTCGCGAAATGGAAACCACGGTAAAAATCAAAAATGTTTTATTTGCAACAGTTAGATACACCTTGCAGCTACCTATCTCCATAGTCGCCGACCCGACTTAGACGTGTATCGTAGCGTTGTACCAACTTTCCCATACCCTCGCTATAGAAGGCAGCCGCCAGTGCTCTCCGCCAATTCTCTACGCTGGCCTACGGCTCGTTGTCTTGTGCCGAAATGTTGTCTTCATAACCAGCGGTTCATGTGACCTGAGCTGAAACTCAGAGGGAGACAATTACGGGCTGTATTGTGGGTAATCTCACATTTCCATTTGAAAACGATGCAGGAGCATCTTCATTGCCCCTGCAGAATGCGGCTGAGAATTGTCTTGAAGACGAAACAGCACGACAGTTATGTAATGTTAGCTGCATAGCTTCAGGGGAAATTTCTCACCAGGCCCCCGTACTTGGCGGCAGACACTATTTTCTAGACATCTTTACGCACTCACTGCGAGCTCAGAAATGAGAAGAGCGACGTGATGCTAACTGGGGTTATACTAGAGACACTACCCAACACATCTGTGCAAAGCTTTATCGGATTTTCATAGTCGGTTCCATTTCGTGACCGATCGGACCTTACTTTCGGAATAGCCCTCGTAACATCAAACATCAATTTTCTCATGTCACGTCCGACAAAGACGACCTCTTTCAGTTTAGCTTCTGAAAGGTGTGGAAACTTTTGGCAGAGATACTTAGAACCTTGTCCACCTTCAGACAAGGCCTTTACAAACTGTTTCATTAGGCCTAACTTTAGATGTAGAGGTGGTAGGAATACGTTTTTTGGATCTGCAAGGCTTTTAGGTAGAATGCTCTTCTCACCAGGTTTTAAAGACTCCCTCACAGGCTAATTCTTTCTGCATCACTGTTGATCCCTAACCCTACTGTCCCATTCACACAAGAAACACGGAAATTTGTTAAAGGGACCTTGCTGACGAAGGAGCATGCATGTCTCTTTTAGAGCCCCACATATCTTCCAACCATGAGCAGAATAGTTTTTTTTATTTAGCACTATTTCTAGGTTTCCATAGCTTTCTTTCTTATGTACAGAATTATCAACAGGTATAGCTGCATACATGTTACCATTGTGTAATAAAACAGCCTTTAAACTAGTTTTCGATGAATCAATAAAAAGCCTCCAGTCATCCTTTTTGTATTCAATACCAAACTCATTCATCAGACCGGGAATGTCTGAGCAGTGCGTTAAATCACCTCCTTGTAGAAAGAGCTTGAAAAATTGCTGCTCTCTGTTTCTATACATGTATAGGCTTGTTCCAACTACCAATAGGTTCTTTTCTTTTAATGTAGAGCCAAGCAATTCAGCTTTTTCTTTCGTTAAGCCCAGATCCTTAACCAAATCGTTAAGCTCGGTCTGAGTTATTAGTCTGGGCTCTAGACATTCTGTATTACAATGGTACATCTAAATCAGATTCTACATCAGAAAATGTTCTATTCAAAAATGGTTCAAATGGCTCTGAGCACTATGGGATAACATTTGAGGTCATCAGTCCCCTAGAACTTAGAACTACTTACCTAACGACCCTAAGGACATTGAACACATCCGTGCCCGAGGCAGGATTAGAACGTGAGACCGTAGCGGTCGCGCGGTTCCAGAATGAAGCGCCTAGAACCGCTCGGCCACACTGGCCGGCCATATTTCTATTGGAATAGAATTTAAGTCATCTGGTGGTTCAGGAGCGGGAAAATATACACCTTGCCCTACTCGTCGGATGACGGATGGAAGGTTAGGATAGTTTATTACCCTCTTGTTTTTCGAATTAAGACCAGTAATATCAACACTGCAAAAGTAGCCTGATTTCGTGGCTCCCTCCATATCATAGGAACAGCAAATCTAAAGTTTTTTATCCTTTTTAGACCATTTTTTCAGATCATCAACACACACATAACATACCTTATCTGGCGCCCAAGATTTATCTTGATCACCAAGTTTAGATCCAAAGTATGATAAATAAACCTTCTTCACAAGGTGTGTAATGTTTCTTTGGTGCTTCCAATCACAAATTCACCTGAAATATAACAAAAACTGTCAGCAGAGTTTTTACAACCACGATTAGAAATTGTACTGAGGACATGTACAAGAAACGGGAAAGTGAGGTTAGGCTGACAATAAAACACCATTTGTTAACAGAAAAGCAGAATCGATCTTTTTTTTGCCAGCAAATGTTTTTCAGCAGTGCTACCAACGTCATCTACGCTCATTACACCTCCTTTTTAAATGACTTTAACTATATAAAAGCTGTTAAATTCCTTAAAAACTGGCAAAAATTAATAAATTTAACTGCAAAATGTGAAAAAATGGTGGGTGGTACAGTTTCTTAAGTATAACATTTGGTTTTCCCACCCTAAAAAAACATAAGAAAAAGGTATTTTCAGCAAACAAGTTTTTCCATGATTGGCCTGTGTTATTAGTCAGCAAATGTATTAAATACTGATGTAATGTTGGTCAGTGTACTGTCCTCAGTCACAAGGAAAAATATCTACATTTACAGCCGTAAAGTCCTGTATAACCGGTGACAAGCACATTTTTCTTTCATGAAACGAGCCTGTAAGTCAAAGTCCTTTGCTTAGACAATGTTTGTTTCGTTTTTGATTTGTGCTACGAAACAACGTTTTACAAATGCCTAAGTTGCGCTTCCAAAGAGTCTACCGCGTAAGCACATATTTTTTTGTGTCACTTCCCTTTTCCAAGATACATATCTGAAAATCTGGTGTAAAAATCATGTTGAAATTTATTCCAAATTTCCTTTTCAAATTGAGTAGCAAATTAGCAAGACGTCGTAGGCTATCAATAGTTTTTGTAAACCAGCTCGAGGAGATTTGCATCACTTCACTCAGGTCTTTGGAAAGCTAAACACAGTAACTGGTTTCATATGGATCTTCTAAACCCATTGACACATACTGAAATTTCATAATGAATCCTAGGGAACTGAAAGACGGATTATTTAATACAGTTTTCGTTCTTGTATAAAAGGAACTAAACTAAACTCAGCTCCGACAGGCCACGGGGGGGCCAACGCTACCGTCCGGCCGCCGTGTCATCGTCAGCCCTCCAGCGTCACTGGATGCGGATATGGAGAGGCATGTGGTCATCACACAGCTCTCGCGGCCGCATGTCAGTTTACGAGACGGGGGCCGCTGCTTCTCAGTCAAGTAGCTCCTCAGTTAGCCTCACAAGGGCTGAGTGCACCCGGCTTGCCAACAGCGCTCATAGATAAAAGGAAAAAGTGGGTAAACTTCTTAGTGCGTCGGTGTTCTATTAATTTAATTGGGAATAATTTATCAATATTTACTTGTAATTAATTCAGTACTGTAATTGTAATGCAAGATTGGTTCTCTCGTCCTTGCATTGCCATGTTGTAAACTTTGAAAGCTAACTCTGAAAGCTACGAGTTGCACGGAATTATGTTACCGTGGTTGACTATAGATGCCGCATTCACTTAGATACCACAGGGCACAAATGGCACAAAACATCTGGTATCTGTGCCCCAGATCCTTAGAAACAGCCTATTTTCGGTACATATTTAATGTTATTTCACGTTATTTAATGGGTAATACTGTTATTTTAACATTTAACTGGGCTATGCAGTTGTAACTTGACTGGCGAACCAAAGCCCTAAACTTTCTCGTAAAGATGGAGCGAAGTTTCCAGAACGTGCAGCAACTAACATGCGGTACCTGATACGTTGTAGAACCAGTTTACCACAGGGATTTGCTGCTTTGATAGACTAACGAATAGTCTCTGCAGCATCCATCACAAATAGAGTTACGGGCGAAGTATGATATATAAGTTTAAAGACCTGTAACATTAGTGACTTACACAGTTAAGTCAAAATATCGTGGCCATCTGTTTAATAGTGTTGGTCACTCTTTGAGATGCAATAGAAAATGAATTCTACAACTCCTTCTCATGTCTCCAGAAGTGTGAAACTCCAGATGCCTACGCATAGCCCATGCAATCCCAGTAAATTACGAGCTGCACGCTCTTGGGCGCAGAGGTGGAGCGTGATAGCCTCCCGGATCTGCTCCTTAGGGTTAACAGCAGACAAACTTGTGGAGAACGTATCATCGTACTTTATCCTGCTTCTCAAATCGCTGTAGTACGACTCTGGCCTTGTGACACGGACAGTAAGCCCGCTGGAAGAAGCCACCGACTTTGGGGAAGACATCAAGCAGGAAGGGATGCAAGTAGCACGCAATAATCTTCAGAAAGTATACAGATATGTCGATCCGTCGACTTCTGTCACTGTTCCCACTGAAGCACTGATGAGCGTCATCAACATAATAATACTACCCCCATCTGCATGGGTTCGTAGCGCGCTGTATGCTTCAAACAGACTTTCGCATGGGTGTCGGCGTTTAGGGGTACGACCATCGACCTGGTGTAACGAGGAGCGCTATTTATTCGACCAGGCGACCTGATCGCTTGCCCACGGCGATCGTAACTGACGATGTTGTTTGATCATCACTTGAACGCACAGGCATAATTTGCAATGGAGACCCGTGTTCGTTGATGTGCACTGAATGTTGTGTTCCGAAACACTTGCAGCGAAACCAGCGCTGTACTCTGTCGTCACATCTGCCACATAGCCCTGCCTGTTCAGCTTTGTAGAGCGGGAAAGTCTCCGATTTCCACATTTTGTTATGAGGCGTGGACGTCCAACACTTTGTCGGTTACTTGTGGTCTCGCTGTGCTCCAACCACTCCCCATAGACCGTCACGACATTAGCGCAGGAATAGGCTACCAGATCCTCCGTTTCCAAGACGCCCCTTCCAAAACGCCTTGTTAAGACTATCTGTTCTTTGTCGCTTATGTCATTAGATAACCATTTGTGTCTAGATTCACCACTAGAATGATTCCCCGTTTGTCTTTCTTTCTGTTATAAATGTTCCACACATCGTACCCGAATAACCACAAGGTAACGTGCAGTCTCATGGTGTGCAGTGGCCATTGTGCTCAGCTCCACGTGTAGATCTGGAATATCTCATGTTCAGTTCTTATTTTCAACTTGGAATACAGTTTTGATGATAAGTCAAGAACTAATGAAAACTCATTAATACTAGTTGGCAGCGAAGCGGAGGTTGAGGTATTGGCCAAAGCAACTTGAAGCTAGCTATAGGCGTGTACCTATTGCGGTAGGCTGGCATCACTACATTTGTCCATAACCTGGATGTCTTCGCCATTCTCGTAAGCTGGGAGGTCTTGGTAGCACCATATTTTCATTTGTTCTCATTTTCAAAGAAGAAGACACACATAATTTCTCTCGTAGACATCGAGTGTTAACCTAAGTATAGTCGCTGCTCACGTTGCCAAACATGGCTTTCAAAGCATACACGTTTGTATGGCATTTGTAGGTTTCTTTGAATTTAAAAGCTGCTGCATTAGAGCAAACGGGACTAGACCTCGTTTGTGACAAAAAATAAAAGCACCTGCGGCCGTCCTTGAGATTTTAATTTATTTTATAGCTACAAAATGAATGAAAGTCATAAGGACGGCTGTAGGTGCTTTTAATTTTTGTCACGACCGTAAACGGCCATCGTCCCAGAGACCTCCTGCTAAAAGGATGGACATACAAAAGCTAGATCTGGTTTCTCATTTATTTTTCTTTAAAATGAACCAACCTGCAATGTGGTGCTGCGAGAAGTTGATGAAATCTATAAATTTAGTGACCTGTGCCAATGGAAATAACTATTGAGTTTCACAAGTTTATAACAATAAGATTCACCACGTGGCACGGTATGTGGGTAAAACATACATAGGGGTCTCATTCGCATCTGAATCAACCGTCAGAATTGTCGCCAACGGAGTACTGTTTGACCAGAGAAATTAGTCATTCTTCTTTTCTCGGAACGAAGATTTGTCAAAGAATATAAATCGGGAACATTTACGAGCTATGTATTCAGCCCGAAATGTCGCATTTCTACGACAACACGTGTAACGTACTGCGATATGAATGGGAAAAGTGGGATTGTATACAATAGAATACGGCAGAATGAATTTCAACAAACACCGTGTTACAGACTGTCGACATGAACAAATTAATTTGGGCCCGTGGCAGAGATGTGTAAATAGACCACATCACATTGCAACGAAAAAAGGGCCAACTGCGCCAGAAAGGTCTGAGAAATTAGTTGCGCAGAGCAGCCGCTCGTCGCTCCAGGGTGATTTCAAAATTAATTATAAACGCTCGGTCCGTCTGAACTCCAGAACTCCACGTAGCTTATGTTCTGTTTTTCCTCTGTTAAATGTGGCAGCGGCGGCACGCCATACGCCGCACTTCTGTTTCCAGCGTTGCGTCACTCAATATAACCCTCTAGTTTTGCAGTTATAGAGAGCTCTTCTAGCATTTATAGATCGAAAAAAAATAATTTCTTCACATCTAGATATTTTTTAGGACAACTTCATTGTAAATCGTTTTTTTCCTGTTGCATTCAGATTTCCACTAATTCACTGACAGTCGTCATCTCGAATGTGATATTCACATTTTAAGGAATGAATACAAAACATACCAAAAAGTTAATCATAATGGGCGTGGGGAACTAGTAGTGGTATACGTAACCTCCATCTTGTCCTGTTGTAAACTGATGTGTCTATGCCCTGCGCCTAAAACATCGGCCACCCGCGGAACGAATCTGTAAAGCGGACGCCAGGCCTAGCGGGGGCTAGCTTTGCCGGTCCCCATGTGCACGCATACTCTAATATTTTTTAATTTATTTCTTTATTTCGGCTTTGGGTCACAAGCACCGCACACCTAATAATGGTTATAAAGTGCCAAGGAAACATAATTGCAAAAAAAAAAGCAGAATAGAACAAAATTATGAAGCTGACATACAAACACAGTCTTAAAGTAAGATAAAAACGCAAGTAGGCAAACATCAGACAGCAGATGGCAGCGATAACAATTATATTGGAGCAGAATTACAAACATCACTATACAAAAACATTACGAAAAAGATGCATATGCTCTTAAAGTAATAGACAAAACGTGAAAGGGCAAACAACATCCATCATATCATAAGTACAACAATAGCTGAAGAACAAAATTGCAAATAACGTCATATAAGAATATGAGAAATTTAGCATCAAGACAGACGTACTTAAACTAAAACAATGACAGACACAACACAACCATCGGATTGTACAGTAGTGCCAGTAGAACAGTGGCGTAAAATGCATGTGAGAGGAGTAAGAAAATTTACTGTGCAAATAAAGGCCTGTACGTAAATTAAAACACAAAATCCCCCCCTCAATACGAACCGGGCTGAAGCCATGTGAAAATGATCAAGGCAATTCATAAATTAAATATGGATGCCTGCAGCTTTCAAATAATCTGTGAGCCAGTTATATTTATCAGAATGGTTGAGTAAAGCAAGAACACGCAGACTCCCATCGGTGGCCACTACGCGGCCTGACATGCGCCACCAAAGGACGCGATGTCCACTGTTCTACTTTCTCCCGCACACCACGTGACGGGACATAGTCAGCAATGTATCCTGGAGCGGGCGCACTATACAGACCCGTGCCGAGGTACGGGAAGTGCTCATATCGAATGAGTCGCTCCTGGTAGCATCCGAGCCGCCGGCCACCGTGAGCCGATCGCCGACTCGTCTATCGCTGGAAGTCTTCACGTCATTGGCAACCGAGGCGGTTAAGTGGTCTCCGACGGTTGATTGATTATCCTGACATCATATGTGACGGCTTCCCGGACCAGACGCCTTCAGTAACGCTGTTGTGACTGTTCAAAACATTGGAGGGAAGGGTCCCCTCTCTCCAGGTCGCTAGCTCTCCAGGTCGCTAGTTCAGAGCTGCGAGTCATTGTTGAAAACAATGCGAAGAGATTCATCAGGAGTCCATGCGTTGAACACAACCCTAAACGCAGCCGTTCGTGCTGTGGTGTTGACAGGAGCCCATGCGTGGGACAATAATTCCCTAATCTTGCTGCTGTGTGTCTCCGACCAACAGTACGAGATGACACGTAACGTCGTAGCGTGTCCATTACATGTTCTCCGATGCCAGGCGCACTTGCGAAAAGCCGTCCGGGGTGGCCGAGCGGTTCTAGGCGCTACAGCCTGGAGCCGCGCGACCGCTACGGTCGCAGGTGCGAATCCTGCCTCGGGCATGGCTGTGTGTGATGTCGTTAGGTTAGTTCGGTTTAAGTAGTTCTAAGTTCTAGGGGCCTGATGACCTCTGGTGTTAAGTCCCATAGTGCTCAGAGACATTTTCGAACTTGCGAAAAGGCTATCATGTACTCATTGCACAATAAGGTTGTACTCCTTTGTGGTTGTCAGACGGGGTCCACCGGAGTATTGATAGCGAGTGAGCCTGCCTTCATGTTCCCTTGCAGTGTAAAATCGGGTCACTTTCGCATCCGACCACCCCACAAACATATATATTGCACGATTCGGATAACTGGCCAGTGAGGCCCATTTCAAAGTCTGCGAGGTGATGACTACGCTGTCTGACAGAAGTGAGTGGTATATCCGTGCCCTCCATACAGATCACGAACGGCATATCCGTGCCCTTCATACTGATCACTCAACATCTAACACTGTTCACGAGCTTATCAGGCCTGGTAACATCACTAAATATAAACGACACTAATCCATCCCCGTGGCCGTTCTATATGTCACGGGAAATAGCAACTGTAGTCATTTATGTACCCGACAACAGTGAGTCCTCAACGGACTTGAAGCAGTGTTAATACCGGTTCCCTGTCAGGTCATCGAAGTTTAGCGCTGTCGGACTTGGCTAGCACTTCGATGGGTGACCGTTCGGTTCACCGACCGGAGTTGGTAGATGAGGTGCACTCAACCCTTGTCAGGCCAAGTGAGGAGCTACTTGACTGAGAAGCAGCGGCTCCGGTCACGAAAGCCAACAGTGACTGAGAGAGCAACGTGCTGACCACATGCACCTCCATCTCCGCATCCAGTGACACATATCGGCTAAGGATGACACAGCGCTCGGTCGGTACCTCAGTCCTTCTGAGGCGCGTTTCGGACAGAGCTCAGTAGTGTTACATTGACACCTATCTGTCCTTTCTTTTCACGCAGTAGATGGCAAACAACTTGTGTTTACCAAATGAGTGTTTTTCCCCAAGTACAAACTCATTTGAAATAAACTCGGGAGGAGTTTTCATCAGCACATAGAACTTCGCTTAGATAAATACTAACGTAGTTGTACGGTCGTCACATATTCGGCACGTTCTGCTTCCCAAGAGGTAGTAAAATTATGGTAATGTGAATACAGACCCTCGCAGCAAGTTAGGTCAGATTCTTTGGGTGGTAGAGGTACGATACAGACTGTGACAAAATATCCCGTAGGAAGTCCGTGAAGAATCTTATAACGAGAAGATCGTGTATTAAAAACAAAGGTTATCTGGTTGTAGATTCGAGTCACGTTGTAAGAAGCTGTCACTGGAAAAGCAGAACACAGATTAGGCAATCTTGTTATTACACTGATGGAGAACGTTAAAATAGTTCTACGCACTGTACCTGTATTACTTGCTACTGAAGGTTGTAGACTGATTTAATCGCTTGAGGGCACACCTGCGCTTTGGCTCATGATGAGTTGTCACTTCCAGTCTCTGCCACCAACACTAAATTTTACAATACATATGAATATCTGTTACCTGATACTGTGTTCATTATTCATCACTGAGCCGTGTAGCTCGATCAGCAATATTCCCGCCACCGGTATAGATCATCTTCCCGGTGGTGTGCACAGAGCGCGCTGTGGCACCACGTACCGGGCCGAGCGAGGGGTAAGTTCTAGCAAGTAGCGAGGATTTTCCTCTGGGACGCCTGGCAGTAACGTCGTTTTGGAACTCTGACCGACAGTACAGGTACCGTGGGAGGCAGCACGAAGAGCACATCTAAAAGGGGCTGTTTACCCGGGTGACGGCGCCGTAGCAAATATCGCCGGCGTGGAAGCAGTCGCGTTACTGGGAAGCCGTTGGTATATTTCTCGTCCTGCATCTGGCACCGGGATCTGCGGCGGCTGGCTTCGTCGAACAAGCTAGAGGGTAATGGCCTTGCTTGTGTTGTAACTTGTTGCCGGAATCGACTACTGGGTGCAGTGCTGTTGACTTCATTCTCTTGGCCGGCCGTTGCTATTCCTACTGTCCTCCAATGTGTTAATTTCAACTTGCTTAGTACGCAAGTTTCTAGTGAGAGCTGTATGTGATGTATTGATTAACATTTAGTAGGGCTTGGAATGCTGGTTCATTCTGTTTGTAGATTGCCACTATCAGTGTTAACCGCCATTGAAAACAGTTTGGCTGGTCCTTGTATTCATATCACACGACGAAGCTGGCCAACATGTATAAAATTTTCCCTGAATATATTTTGCCGGGAATTGCAATAACATCACTGTTACGTTTCCACCTGAAGTGATAGTGTGTCTGAGAGACACGTGTCTAAGTCTGCATGAGTAGTTTCATAAATACTTACAAGTTACTGAAAGGTCAGTTGTTATTGTGTATTTAATCATAGTTTTTGAATAAATAATTTTCTCATTTCACCAAATGTGTGGTTTATGAATGTTTAAATTTTGAAGTACCTTGCTCTCATCTAAATCGTAATTTTAAAGATGTGTGGTAATTTAAAAAATGTGTTGATGGTTTTATTTGTTATTTGTTTTGTTTAAAAGTGCCAGATAAATGTTCAGTGCAACTGTCGATGGTGATTTGACTGATTTGTCACTTGGTCCAGTCCTACCACCACACAGCCTATTGTGCTGAGCTTGTGTCGTTGTGTAAAAGCTTGAATTCCATGCTGTGATTACACATCAATCACGATATTCACTTGATATGAACATTGTTTGAAGTTATTAAAACTTTTCTTTGTTATTTCACTTCTTTGCTCATCAAATAAATCATATAAAAAACTTCATGGAATATTAAAACTGTGTGCCAAACCGAGACTCGAATACACAGACTCATCTTTCCTTATCAGCGCTGTGTAGGTCGTGGAGCGTTACTTCAACAGGAAAAGGATGTCTGGCAGTTCACCTCCAAGAGCGTGGCTGTACTGGAGCTGCAGCAGGTAGTGGGCAGTGGTGCTTCATGGAAATAATGCTGGTTGAATCAGTCCTATATTCCATAATAACTGCAGCAGAGGAGATGGAACTGCAGAGGGGTCACTGGCCTCTTCGATTTATGTGGCCATGGCCAGTACTGCGAGCCAGAGTCACCTGTGGTTCGCCAGAAGGACGGCGTACTGCATGTTTCCTAGGGCTATGTTGGTGGTTAGCGTGGTGCTGCTGTCAACACAGTAAGAGAGACGCTAACTGGGGGCAACAGTGGCGACAATTGGTTGACAATGCAAAGGGCCTCGGGTGCTGGCCTGCTTCTGTAGCTCGACAGAAGCTACAATGGGCAACATGAGGTTAAACCGTAGTCTCTGGTATGGCTTTTGGCGATGGCGTGTGGGCGCACTGGGTGATGGGCAGTTCTGCCCATATAACGCAGGACAGTTGGGCAGCCAAATGCTCGTACGATGGTCCGCCATGAAGGCCACCAGTAGCAGATGAGTCACTCAGCAGGTGAAACACTGGTGGAAAGGCGCCAAGTCATAGAATTCCGACTCAGCAGGTATTGACAGCAGCGTCTGGCAATGGTAGCTGGCTCCTTCGTCTTGAAGCATAGGCGGGCATGTATATCTGGTGATGACTGAGTGTCAACATTTAGTGGTATATATGCTGGCTGCATCCGGTGTTGTTTACACAACAGTAGCTGCTTTACTCAATAAGGCAAGGCATGAGGCCCGGTTGTTGAGCAACCATGACACCATACTCCAGTTGTTCCACCACACTGGCAACCACACAGACACAGACTTAATATAAAGAAGTCGGAAATTCTCTTTACAGAAGCCCTGTCTTCCGTCTACCTCTATGTCATTTTGCTGAATAGTAGTTCCTGCTTACTGACTGTGAGTGCCTACGACATGGGATCTAGTTTCCGAGCTGACTTGTGATACCCTCCTTGTGACTTCGTTTTACAGAGACGTAACAAGAGCCATCAACGACCCAGGATGGGACTGTGGTGTAACACTCTTTGCCCCTTCGAGAAATCCAGTCCATCGGATTTCCTACCATTTATATTTCTGAACAATCTTGCAACAAAACTCATGGCCCGACAAATACAAGGGTTGTCCAGAAAGTAAGTTTCGATCGGTCACGAAATTGAAACCACTGTGAAAATCCGGTAAAGCTTTCCACAGATGTATTGGGCACTGTCTCCAGTATGCCCATTGTTCGTGTTGTGTCGCTCTTTCCAGTTTTGAGTGAACAGTGTGAACAGTGAGCACGTAAAGATGCGTAGGGTATAGCGTCTCCGCCAAGTATGAGGGCCTGGTTAGGGATTTCGCCTGTGTCCTGCAGCCCACATAACACAACTGTCGAGCAGATCCTTCTTCATGCCAATTCTCAGCCGCACACCGCAGGGGCAATGAAGACGCTCCTGCAGCGTTTCCGATGAGAATTGTTTGATCACTCACAATACAGTCCGTAAATGGCTCCCCCTGATTCTCATCTCTGCTCATAAGAACCGCTGGCTGTGAAGACAAAATTTTTCCACAGACAACGAGCTGCAGACCAGTACAGATAACTGACCGAAAGCACAGGCGACTGCTTTCTATGACGAGGATAATGGGAAGTTGATACAACACTACCGCAAAACTCGAAGTTGGAACGGCGACTATGTTGAGAAGTAGGTGGAAGGTGTATCTAACTGTTGCAAATAAAACGTTTCTGGTTTTCATTACGGTTTCCATTTCGCGACCGATCGGATCTTACTTTGTGGACAACCCTCGTATATATAATATTCCCCAATTGTTCTTGCTATAGTTCAGGGAGAACCACACTGTTCAGTGGCTGCTTATTAAATTAAGTACTAATTCTAATATTAAGAGTCTGATGGCAACTGTGCCTATTTCCATGTAGGTAGATACAGATTACTCAAAGTAGAGTCAGATTCACAACCGAACCAGAAACTGAGGCAATTATCGCCAAGGATTTGCAACTTAGTTCGTCACTGTTTCGTTGTACTTGCTACAGCATCAGCTCCACCTTGCTATCAGCCCACTAAAATTTCCTCTTTCTCATTCGTAGACATTAGTCCACTGAATCATTACATAACAAATCAATAAAATAATATTACAAATCTAGGCCTTCTTAACAAAATCCTTTAACAAATCATTTTACAGCAAATAGATGTACTTAAATGATTTGTCATGCTCGGAATTTCTCATCGCTAAAGAGGTGGCTTTTTTACTTGCCACTTTGATATATCACCCAGAACTTTGCCGCAAAAGTTCCACTTAACGTTTCTCATGTAACACACTCCTAGAATTATGGTCACACAAAGAAAATCTTATGATATACTAATTGGTAGTTCCATTTGTTTCCTCTACTTCAAAGCTAACTACAGAGTGAGTTCTTCTTGCAGAGCTACTTGTTCTTTTAACTTCTGGCACTACATCTCACGAATTGGATCTTGTTGACTTTGGTCTCAGTTACGACAGGAGAACCTCGTGACAGTGCATTCGCAGGAGACTTCCCCCACCAGAACAATGTTCCAATGACTTCGACGGTGTGCTGCAAAATATCAACTTTCGTATCACGTTTCCTCTTTGCTCAGTAAATTTTAAGTTGCAAGTATCAGTAATTTTAAGAATCTATTGATCATCAAGCTGCAATCCTGAAGGTATTTAGCCTAGTTGGACCTATTATTGATCTTTCAAGCACGTTTCACCTTCCTGCTCTTTCCCGTTCCACCCTTCTAAATGCTACAACACGTGATTTCGAATCAGCGTCCTTCATAAATAAATGCGTCTGTAGCACTTCTTATCAAGAATATTTGCAAAACAATTAACATCATCAGCAGCTTCTTGTTTGTCCTTTACAGTATCTGCAATAAAATTACTGTCTTCCGCTGCTGTCGGCATAACACTAAAATCATTGTCACACGTACTTCCCTGTACGTGCCTATCCTGGGTTACATTAGGCACAAGCTCCACGGGCTACACACAACACTAATGTACCTAAATCAGTATCCCCTTGTTTCCACTTACGCCCTCATTTATAAGGGAACGTCAAGTGAAATCTGAACAGCCGCCACAACGGGACCATGAAATGGATCCATTCAGAAGTAATCAGCGCAGACTTTAATACAGCTGTCCCACTGGGAGGTAAGACGATCAATTCCTGTCTCGTAGAACGTGGTCGGTCACTGACGGATCCACAACCGGATCCACTCTTGCACTCCTTCGTCCGACTGAGACAGACGTCCACGCATGTGTTTATTCTGTTACCAAAGGTTGAAAATCGCACGACGAAACATCCGATCTATACAGAGGATGTTGCAGTGTTTGCCAACTAAACTGCTGAAGTGTAGTTTTAATCCTACCGGCACTGTGGGGGCGAGCGTTATCATGCAACAGGATACTTTCTCTTAACTGCGCAGCGCTATGAAGACTTTTGAAGAATCGCACTCTAAATCCAAAACGCCTAGGAACGGTGTCAGATGGAATCATTCCGTTGCACGATAACGCCCAGGCCATGATCGGACGATGGCAAATCTTTGTCGATCTGAAGAAAGACATGGGTTAACGTAGATTTCAGTTAGAGGAAGAAGTATAAGAGTGAGTGCGATTGTAGATAAATCGCCAGCCGACCACATGCTATGGAACGGGAGCCGATCGCCTCGTCTCCCAATAGGCTGGATGTCATGAAGCGTGTGGTGATTACTTTTGAATGAAACCATCCCCTGATTCCATTGTGTCGGGTGCTCGATTATCATTTGACTACCCCCTCATACTTCTGTACAACACTTATTCACTTCGTGTGGCACTACAACTGATTCACACTCAGAGTTTTTATAAGATATTGGAGCTGATAATCCTATACAACTCACGGTACACGGCATCGTAGTTCTTTACGTCTGTTAAAATCGCATTATTAACTCCTTTCCGCAAAAACTTTCTGCCTCCATGCCATTACTTTTCATTTCTATTGTGTCAAATCCCTCCATAAGCCCATCTTTTCCAAAGTCCTGCCGTGTGTCTAGGTATACTTGCTACCAGCCTTTCGGGTCTCTAGTCCGTACCAATGACGATATTAGTAACTTGTACACAGTTCTGTTCTCTTTCGCACAATACATCCGCACAGAAACACTGACGATCGAAGTTCTACAGTTCGGAACATTTTCACAGATGTATCCTCCTGGGGTACCAACGGCGACACTGTTGACTCTCAATCAATAAAAATAATATCGGGGTAAAGGAGCAAAATAAAGCGATGTGGAGGACACCTCAACGCTGTACTGACATATTAATGTCTACTGAAACGTAATATATCCGCCTGCCTGGTTGCTCATAATTATCGTGCTCGAGAACGTTGACGTGATACAATGTATCTATTGTTTTCATAAGACTGACTTTGCAATGCCTTTGAAAATGAGGGAAAGTCGCAACGCGTAAGGTTGATGAATAATAAAAGTGTGGTCAAGACATAAGTAAAGTTATTAAAAGTATCGCCGCGTCGTATCGTAGCATTTTCATGCAAACTGCAACATTGCCCATACTCAGTCACACAAACTAATATACATCTTTTTACAATCCTCAGAACATTTTCTATTTTTCCGAAACTGAAAATACAAACACAATTAAACATCTGACAAAACACACACTGACTTGCCATGAGACTTGCAGTCACAAAAAGCCTTAAAAAAGACTGCATTCATCCTGCTGCATGTCGACCATGTAAGCTCCAGCCATTCGTTGCAGTCAGTAACTTCTGACACTAGATGAAGTTGTCCGGGAGCGTGACATCTGTCTGGGGAGGTAAGGCTGGTAGTGAAAAATAATCATGTATGGCAGTCCACCCGCCAGGGCATCCCAGTAGTGGTGTTGGGTTGTGATCCCGTATAAAAATAGTGCTGGTTGACGAACGCTTTTGTTCCATAACACGTACAGTAGTGGAAATGGAGCTGGAGAGGTTGTTGGTGGTCCTCAAGACGTAAGCTGCCACGGATGTTGCGGCGTGGCTAGCAAGGTGCTGCGATCAGCACAGTAGCACAAGCAATGAACCGGGCCGGCTGCAGTGACCAGAGAAGGACAGAGAAAGCAACCTGTTCCTGCAGCTGAGCGGAAGGACACCGGGACATTAACTGTGGCGCCTAGCATGGCTGATGGCGATGGCGTATAGTCATACTGGCCAATGGAGACACACAGTGCTTGTCTGCTCAAGGTGATGACGGCTGGGCAGCTCGGTGATCGAGACCCGTAACACGGTGTACCAGGAAGGTGACCGGCGCCAGAGGATAGTCGCTCAACAGGAGACCCACCATTCGGAAGGCGCCTAGTCGACAGAATTCGGACTCAGCACATCCCATGGCCTGCTATAACGGCACAGTCTGATGATGGCAGCTGGCTGGTACATTTCGTAGACTGGCGTTTACGACCCACCAGCCAATGGCTGGTGATGACTGAGATTGTGTACTTATATTTTGCTGTGGCGAAGACCACTGTCACGGCTGCAACAGTTGTGGTTTTTCCTTCTAAGTCAAGGCTGGAGGCTCGGCCCTTTGAGCAGTCATGACATAATGCTCCAGTTCTTCCGTCATATTAGCAACTTCACAGCCCTGGGGCTGCTGTAAAGATAACGTCCTTTCAGAATACCTGTCTGTTGTCTTAAGACAGTTCAGCTTGCTGAATACTGGTTCATGAATACTGAATGAGAATTATAGTGATGTGGCATGCAGTTATCAAAGTAACTTGCGATTTTTCGCTACGTCATCACAAGAAATTTCCGTTACGTCAGGTGAAACGCTGTTACAACAATGCTGTCACTGACTCTTATCCAGGCATGACGACGCGCAAGTCGCCGAAGTGGCGTCAAATCGAAAGACTTGCATCCGGCGAACGGTCTACCCGACGGGAGGTCCTTGTCACACGACATTTACATTTTATACCCAGGCATGACAAGCAGAATCTCCTGCATGTCTCGATGCATTAACACTTGTTGTTGTTGTTGTTGTGGTTTTCAGTCCTGAGACTGGTTTGATGCAGCTCTCCATGCTACTCTATCCTGTGCAAGCTTCTTCATCTCCCAGTACCTACTGCAACCTACATCCTTCTAAATCTGCTTAGTGTATTGATCTCTTGGTCTCCCTCTACGATTTTTACCCTCCACGCTGCCCTCCAATGCTAAATTTGTGATCCCTTGATGCCTCAAAACATGTCCTACCAACCGATCCCTTCTTCTAGTCAAGTTGTGCCACAAACTTCTCTTCTCCCCAATCCTATTCAATACCTCCTCATTAGTTACGTGATCTACCCACCTTATCTTCAGCATTCTTCTGTAGCACCACATTTCGAAAGCTTCTATTCTCTTCTTGTCCAAACTGGTTATCGTCCATGTTTCACTTCCATACATGGCTACACTCCATACAAATACTTTCAGAAACGACTTCCTGACACTTAAATCTATACTCGATGTTAACAAATTTCTCTTCGGCAGAAACGATTTCCTTTCCATTGCCAGTCTACATTTTATTTTATAATCACACTTCTGGCAGAAAAAAATATATGATTACATTGCTTCGGCATGAGCTAGATATGTTGTTGTTACGATCTTCCATCCAGAGGCTGATTTGATGCAGCTCTCCATTCTACTCTATCCTGTGTAGATCTCTTCATCTCCAAGTACCTACTGAAACCTACTGTTCTTCTGAATCTGCCTGAATCTGCCTAGTGGATTCATCTCTTGGTCTCCCTTTACAATTTTTACTTTCAATGTTGCCCTCCAGTACTAAATTGGTGACCCCTTGATACCTCAGGCCATCTCCTACCAACCGATCCCTTCTTGTAATCAAGTTGTGCCACAAAATCCTCTTCTCCCCAATTATATTCAGTACCTCCTCATTAGTTACATGTTCTACCCGCCTAATCTTCAGCATTCTTCTGTAGCACCACATATGAAAGTTTCTATTTTTTTCTTGCCTAAACTATTTATCATCCATGTTTCACTTCCACACATGGCTACAGCCCATACAAATACTTCCAGAAAAGACTACCTGATACTGTATACTCGATGTTAAGAAACTTCTCTTCTTCAGAAGCGCTTTCATTGCCATTGCCAGTCTGCATTTTATGTCCTCTGTACTTCGACCATCATCAGTTACTTTGTCCCAAATAGCAAAACTCGTTTACTACCTTAACTGTCTCCTTTTCTAACCTAATTCCCTCGGCATCATGTGATTTAATTCGACTACGTTCCATTATCCTCATTTTCCTTTTGTTGATGTTCATCTAATATCCTCGTTTCAAAACACTGTTCACTCCGTTCAACTATTTTTACAGGTCGTTTTGTGTCTCTGACAGAATTACAATGTCATCGGCGAGCCTCAAAGTTTTTATTTCTTCTCCATGTATTTTAATTCCTACTCCAAATTTTTCCTTTGTTTTCTTTACTGCTTGCTCAATGTAGAGATTGAATAACACTGGGGATAGGCTACAACCCTGTCTCACTTCATTCCCAACCACTGCTTCCCTTTCATGCACCTTGACCGTAATAACTGCCATCTGGTTTCTGTACAAATTATAAATAGCCTTTTGCTTCCTGTATTTGACCCCTGCGACATTCAGAATTTTAAAGAGAGTATTCAAGTCAACATCGCCAAAAGATTTCTTTAAGGATACAGGGTACTTTTCCGGCTAAATATTATATAAAAATCAACACCTACTTCGGTCAGGCACTGTTTGTAATGCATACGTTTCACAGATCTTTCGTTGATATCAGGTAATGCAGCACACTTTCTAAAAAAATTAGAAATATTTTGAATATTTTTGAACCTGCTTAAGGTTATTAAAAATATAAAGCAACTGACTCATTTTTTTCCCAAAATGTTTACTCAAATTGGGGTACCATTCAATCCAATGTTATACATTTGAGGGAGACCACATTTTTACCAGATATGCATTACATAATGGCTGAGGTACTAGACCTATTTTATTCCACCTATTATGTACATTACAAGGATAAAAAATATCACATCTTACATTTTAATTTCTATAGTTTTTTTTCCTAATAAGAATGTTATTTTTTTCTATAATTTATTTGAGTCTGCAATAAAGCTTAGATCTACTACATACGTACGGACTATTGAAAGTTACAGAAAAAACTAGAGCAATGCTTAACAAACTTTAGGAAATATTTGTATCTGAATTCTGAAAGATACAACTCGCGGAAAATTGCCAATGAGGATATGAGTCCAATTAAACTGTGCTTCAAATCATTTCTGAAGCATAGTCTACATCCTCCAGCATTTCGTCATCTTCAGGCTTCATCTTGGCATTCCTTATAGCACTTTTTGCTTCTTTGGTAATATTAATAGCGAATTTTTCAGCCTCATGCACCAATTGTCTGTCACACACAACCAATTGATCTTCCTAATTAGAGCCACATTTTATGCCTAAATTTCTCAGGACTTCCAACCTCCCTATCATTCCATTACTGAAAGATATCACTGCATCTAGTACAACAACTTGTAATGCAGTTAGTCCTACAAAAACATTCTTGGGTAATCTTTCCCTTACGCAATGGTTGAAACTTTCATTTGTATTCTGAGTGCCCCTGTGAAGACATTTACCAAGCAAAACAGGGTCACTCAGGTCCCTAAAAATTGGTTTTATTTCATTCATAGCTGGCTCAGGAAGAGAACGCTTGTAATGGTATATTTGACCACTTTATTTTGCTTTTTCTGTTACCACACCAAGAATGTGCTCCTTTAGGGAAACTACGTGAACAGGGTGCTTATCTGTGGATAACTTATGAGAGTAGGTGACCCATACAGCTTTTCTCATTGCTGTAACATCATTCAGTGGTGCAGTTCGTCTAATGGTCAGTCCATAATAACTCTGAAGAAAGCCGTTTTCAGTTTCTGTCAATTTTCCTCAGCCAGACAGAGATTTTCCATCAGATAGCAACTTTCCTCCATTTCTCTTCGTAACTTCCTCAACCTAGCACCCATCCTCTTTTGCACAAGTCCATAACACTCCAGTTTTGTTACCAAGGTATCACAATAAACATTGAACTCATTAATTTTATTGAAAGGTTTAGAGTCCCCGTCAGCTAGGTACTTCATGTATCTAATGTTATAAATGGGCACCGACCTCTGAAATATTTTTAGAGCTCCATCACACTTCATACCTCCACTGCAACCACCATAATTTCTAGAACACTGATGTTCAATGTGTCCTTCAGTTTTACCATGGCAGTTGTGGCAGTACTTATATATGCACACAACATCAACAACTTTTCCATTCTCTTTTTTGATTTCTTCGTGTTTTTCATGCAGCCATTTCGCCTTAGTTTCCCTGCATTTTCTATTTATTTCATTCCTCTGCGGATTGTATTTCTATTTACCTGAACATTATTGTACTTTCTTCTTCATCGATCAGCCAAAGTATTTCCTCTGTTACCCACGGTTGCTTTGCACTTACCTTCTATGTACCTATATTTTTCTTTCCAGCTTCTGTGATTGCCCTTTTCAGATATGTCCATTCCTCCTCAAATGTACTGCACACTGGACTATGCTTTATTGCTCTATCTATAGACTTACAGAACTTCAACTATATCTCGTTATTCCTTAGTGCTTCTATATCTCACTTCTTTGAGAATTGGGTCTTCCTGACTAGTCTCTTAAACTTCAGTTTACTCTTCATCACTACTACATGAGGATCTGTGTCTCTATCTGCTGCTGGGTACTCCTTACAATCCAGTATCAGATTTGGGAATCTGACCATGATGTAATCTAACTGAAATCGGCTTTCCGCTGTCTGAATGTCTTACGTTTTAGCTCTCTTGCGTATGTTTTACCCTCATAACTTCAGGACTTGAATACATATTTGCTGATTACAGCATTTTGCTTTTTCCATACTTTGTTTTCAGTTTAAGATTCTTTCTACTGAAAAGTTTCAAAGCAGAATGCCTTGCCTCTTTTGATTCAAACGATACGTCATTACGCAAATTTACCATGCTTTTATACGCAAGTTAGAATCAACCTGATATGCAAATCAACTGCATTTCAAATTCAATCCAACCGAAATCTGGAAGACTACGGAATGGCACGCTTATTTTCCGTTACAGTAGAACAACAGCGACTTTGTAGATGATTTCTTCCGTTCATTCGCTCATTGCATGAACTAGACATGGGCTACGTCGATTTCTGCATGCTGTGCCAGCCGCAGAACAGCAACGGCAGTCCAGTAGTGCTATTCCAACCCCACTGATTTGTATCGGCCTCCAGTGTCGGGCTCACGGAGGGGAAGGACAGATACTGGAGGTAGCCGTGCATTATGCTGTGTCGGCTTCCTGCACAGACTTTGTGAGCTAGGGGCACTCTACAACATTTTTCTGATATGAACGTCGACGAAACATTTGCCTGATTGTAAGAGGATTAGCTGAATAACAAGGCCAGTTTCTTGAGCTATTGGTAAGAGACACCTTTCCATGGGAAATAGCGCGATCTGGAAAGCTTTCGAAGAGACGACTCTGTGCGATGTCAGTACATGCGTAAGTTCCTGCAGATTGGAAACAGACACCATCAGTGACAGTGCGTGTTGTGTACATAAACAATGCGGGAAACAATTATCATTGAAAATCCAAAAATCTCGTGCATACAAGGAAACGTGAACCTGCAATCATAAAATAACCAAGAGTTTGAACCGTTCAGTTACAGTGATGAATAATTTCGTTAAACTGGGTGCACTAT
The DNA here is from genome assembly GCF_023898315.1 of Schistocerca nitens. NCBI lineage: Eukaryota > Metazoa > Arthropoda > Insecta > Orthoptera > Acrididae > Schistocerca > Schistocerca nitens. The sequence continues at coordinate 130,993,806 of NC_064617.1, read as the reverse complement.
ATGGACAGAATAAAAATTATTGACATAGTAAAAAATTCTCTTAGGCATCGAAAAGTTTACTATTGCGCAAAGCGAGGCCAACAAATCGTCATTATTCTTAATTTGTTGTTGATTTACAGTTACAAGTTACAGTCACACATGTACGACAGATTTTGTCAAATGACAAACAACTTGCATACGAGAAACGACATCAACAACCTGGTCTACTATCCAAACATATACAGGCTAGATTAGAGTTTGCTGAAAAATTTATGTCATGGGGATAAAGTGATCTTTAGTAGTCACAAGAAGCTTAATTTAGACAGGCCCGATGGGTTTCAATATTATTGGCATAATCTGAGAACAGAGCAGCAGGTAAGAAAGAGCAGAAGTTTTACTGGTGGAAGTATTACGATTTTGGCAGCCTTCAGCGCTAAAGGCAATTCAGGCGTTTCTTGGCTGAAGGCTAGAAGTGAACTGAGATGTTACACAGAACTGATTAGAATGTATGAGGACCTGAGGGACGAAAGTCTAATGTTTCATCAATGTAATGCTTCTTTGCATGTTTCTGCTACAACCAAGAATTAGTCTGAAGATACACATAACGACATCTTGGCCGGATTTGAACTCCCTTTAAAACCTTAGGATAATGTTTAAAAAGCGTGTTTATCGCAATGGAAGACAATTTGAGGCCGTATTTAAACCGCAAAGAGCGATACGAGAAAAGAGGGTGACAGTTTCATTGCAAGAACTACCAACTCCAGCAAAATCACCGAGCGAGGTGACGCATTGGTTAACACACTGGAATCTAATTCGGGAGGATGACGGTTTAAGCCCGCATACAACGATCCTGAATTAGGTTTCCCGTGATTTCCCTAAATCGCTTCAGGAAAATGCCGGGATGGTTCCTTTGAAAGGGCATTGCCGATTTCCTTCCCCACCCTTCCCTGCTCTAATGGGACCAATGACCTCCTTGTTTGGTCCCCTCCCCCGAATCAACCGACCAACTAACTAGAAAAATCATTCCGGAAGAGAATATTCCAGGTAATTAGGGAGAACGGAGGTTTGATGAAGTACTACCAGTCCAATTACACTACAGGACTGTGAGTGCCTTTATACAAATTTCCATCCAGCTAATGCAAACACCTTACTTTATTGTGTTATGAAAGATACGACTCTTCATGTCTTATATGCGCCTACTGCTTTCATGATAAATTTGATACAGTTATGCTTCAGATATTATACTATTGTTTTCGCAGGGACTCTACGTTTATACTGATATCAACTACTGTTGCGAACCTTCTGCACCTACTGCCACCAGCTCATTCAACGACGGTGAGATTTACTGGTAGCACCGTCGGCATAGGGAGCAATGAATTTAATAACCGTTAGTAACTGAAAAATTGCGTTCTGCCTGACCACTGAGCCTGTAACAGTAGAACTACCACTATACTTACATTCCAACCAAGAATGCAATCACCATTGTTGAATTTGAGCAGGTTAAAAATTAATGTGTTGGAGGTCTGAACTTACCGTCACTTCCTTTCGTTCATGAACTTTACCAGCCATCATTCACCTCAATTTTTTCTTGTTTTATGATTATTATTACCATCGTTGATTTGGGGTGACGTTTACTGATTTGGCAATGTTTTCAACTGAGTTATCTTGTGCTAATAAACTCTGTAATTCATTTCATAACAAGTCATTCCTACGTATAATTAAAGAAAGTATGTGATCACCCGTACCCACTGATCCACTGCTGGGCCAAAAATTGGCATTTATTAACTCTGTTGGCGCAGTTTAGTTAGCATGGTTTCCTGTAGGAGAGCTCTAGATAGGTAAATAACTAGCATGGTCCCTCACTCTATGCAATTACAAAGCCGGTTTTAAAACTAATGTCCTTATTAATAGTGTTGCTGTATATTATTCGACGTACTCCTTACAAAATTTTCCGTGATTTCTTGGTTTGTGTTTAGCTTTTGTGCACAACTATACAGTTGTTCAGGTATATTATTACTTCATAGGCCATTCAGATTATTATGATGATGCACCTCTTCTAATTTATGGATCTCAATTTTTGACCAGTTTTCAGTTGCATATCCGCCTGGAACATCCGGCCATATGGAAATCTGACAGAGTTCCGGGCGTATTTTCATAATTCAAAGCTTAATTCAAAAATTAATAAGAAGTAGGCAGCTGCTTGCTTACGCGCCGTTATCGCTCATCTCCTCTTTCACTGCTTTTGCTACATCACAGAATTCTCCGTTTTAGAATATTTTCTGAGGTTTATGGTAATCTGTGTCTGAGAAAGAGAACGTCTTTATAAGTGGCTGGCTCTGTTTCTCACTCACTGCAGATTCTGTAACTCTGATGGTTGTTTTCGTTTTCTTTCAGGCTTCTCAGCATAAGCTGCCTACGAAAAACAGCGTATTTTGTTATATTTATGGTAACAGCAGGGAAATATCTCCCGCTTAAAATGAAAAAGAAACGACTTCCTTAGTTTGTTTGACGAATTTCAGCAAGTAATTAATAATGTTCTGATTTGCAGACCGACAAAGAAACAAAAACGCAATTAAAATTGAGTAAGGTCGGTAGGTAGGAGACGAGGTACTGGGGGAATTAAAGCTGTGAGGACGTGAGGTGAGTAGTGCATGGATAGCTCAGATTGCAGAGCACTTGCTCGCGAAAAGTAAATGTCCAGAGTTCGTACCAGTGCACACTCCACTGCAGAGTGAAAATCTCATTCTAAAACTTGACATATATGTCTGGTTAGCAACGTCAACAACCATTGGTTTTCATGTAGTTCTCGAAAAATGTGGCCAATTTAGTACCTGTTCATCTCTAAATTGTGCTGCCGTGTGGTCGGCAGCTGTGACCGAGCAGTTCTAGACGCTTCAGTCCGGAACCGCGATGCTGCTACGGTCGCAGGTTCGAATCCTGCCTTAGGCATGGATGTGTGAGATGTCCTTAGGTTAGTTAGGTTTAAGTAGTTCTAAGTACTAGGGGACTGATGATCGCAGATGTTAAGTCCCATAGTGCTCAAAATCGGAGCATAGCTCCACCGAACGCTCCTCAACAGGTGCTATCAGTACGTGAAAAGGTACAACAAATCGGTCGCAAAATCAATGGTGTGACATCTGTCAATTTTGATGTAGACCCACAGACCCCGAACACAGCGGGAAAAGACGACTATCGGAAAGCGAAAACGCAGACGCAACAGGATGGCGAAACGAAACGGCCCGCAAGTAAGGAAACGAAGAACAGGACTCTATCTCAACTTGGGCCAGAGACAGAGTGGTGACATCGCAGTGATGCGAGAAACTGGGAAGATGACTGTGAAGAATTTCCCGCAGGTGAAGAAATGAAGAAAGTGTCACACCTACCAGGAGGAAAGATTCCAGTGCAGAAAGACAAGGAAATGAAGTCCAAGACTTCATCTCGTCTACTACATGGAAAACCTTAGGCTCCGTCGACAGTGGGCCCTAACGACTTGTATACTTAATTAATCACGACTTCATTAGAAGCTTATAGAATAGGGACGTTGAATCCAAACAAGATCCGTAGCGAATTAAACCTTACGAACTTGCAAAATATGCTGTATGCCGCCGATATTGATGTTATTGTATTACAAGAAGTAACAGCTATTAGACTGGATGCCATCACAGGTTACAATGCAGTCGTAAATCCAGGGATCGACCGTGACCTCGGAACGGCGATACTCACCAAAGAAGGAAACATCATCAAACATGTGGAGAAACTGGCAAACGCCAGAGGTCTAGCAGCCACCATTCACAATACTCGTTTTGTAAATATATGTGCACTATCTGGCACCGGGAACCTGAAGCGAAGAGCTGAATTTTATAAAGATGATATAGTTCCCCTTTTTGGTGGCCGCTACGAGCACATCGTTTTTGGAGGTGACTATAATTGTGTGCTGTCTCCAAGAGACCACACGCCGCATTTTAATAACTGTGCAGAACTCGTAGCCCTAATTACAACTCTGCTTTGGGAGCTTAAGAATGGGGCATTGCCGGGTTTCCCTCATATTACGAATCATTCCGCTAATCGCATCGACGATCTATGTAACAGTCAACCTGAAAACGCATGTCCTCCAAACAGAGTTATGGCCCACCATCTTTTCGGATCACGCTGCATACATATGTACAAAGAACTTAAAACGGCAGGAAATGAACAAGGAACTAGGAGTGTGGAAGTGTGTGGAAGTTGAACGTGGAACACCTAAAAGACCCTGAATACCATGAAATATCAATAACTTATGGAGCGCTTACGAGAACCGATTCACTTTATGTTATGCCTGTGCCAAGGTAACCCCTAAGTGCCAGCAACCCATATTACACCACAGAGGACAGCGTTGTCTATGTCCAAGGCGTAACAAAAGCACCATGGTAAACACCTGCTATTTACGTACAAGGTAATGACAACAGCCCTTCCGAGCACTACTTACTGCAGGGGGAGCTCGAGCCACGGCCTGCAGGAAGTATCACTACGCCAAAACCTGATTGGCTGGAGACAGCTATTTAGGGGCTAGAACCAGCCCCAAAGTTCAGTTCACTCTAAATGCCGACCTCGTGAACTTCGACTGCTGAAGATGACGTTTTCGTCTCTGAATTGGACTTTTACTAGTGTGTACGTTTTACCATGAACCTTTGTGGAAAATTAGAAGTGAACTATTTGTTTGCCTCAATTAGGAGACCTTTACTGCCAATTTTATTGTTACCCTCCTTTTGTTGTTCAGTCATTAGCCTTGCAAACGTACATAAATAGATGTGTTTGTGAAAAATTTGGAATACTCAGTCACTACACTTTATATACCTCGGCACTGACATGCTGGATGAAATGTGTGAAACCCGTGATAAGAAAATCGCTAATGAACTACTCCCGCGAGAAAAACGATTGGCAAAAACGGACGGTAGAATATTACTCTCAAGTCCTTCGTGACCTATAGCAATCCGTTGTGTCAGTAATTGCCACCTACGTGGAAATAAAACGAATGTAGGCTAAAATTCTCGTATTAAGCGGACACAGCTGGTAGATCATCGAGTAAGAGCAAGACTTCATGATGCCGTACAAGGAGAACAAACATCTATAGATCAAGATTTTAAACAATGGCTGAAACAGTATCTTTATTAAAATCAATAGCTACTAACAATGGATACGATCCTAAGTTAATTCACCAAATTATTAGGAAAAAAACAGCTGTAAAATGTTCAAATTTAGGAGATAACAGGGCGAAAAAGAGTGAGGGTAATAACTTTATTTCTATTACATTTTTGGGGAACGTATCATATAAGGAGACTTCTACAGAAACAATACGGTTACAGAGTTGCCTTTTCTGTAGATAATAGCCTAAAACAAAGAATGATTCATACTATTGGGGCACAGGAAGAACTTGGCACTAAATCCGAAGTTTACAAAATAACATGTAACGATTGCCCATTGGACAGACAGGTAAACCTATTAAAGTAAGGTTCTAACATTCTGAATGGTGTCTGTTTGTTCTATATCGTGTCTCCCTGCCACTTTCGCGCAACGACACTCTGAGCGTGTTTTTTAGGGAATTGACTAGTTTGAACCTGGGACCTGTTGCTGGTAAGGAGACGCCAGACCACACATGACATGTAGAATTCAGAAGAGTTCAGTGAGACTAGCGATGATATAACCAAATACTTAATGATTTCAGCGTCAGCCCCACTGCACTCCCTGTAAAAGAATCTTAATTCTAACTAAATTTAGTGGAAGGGGTTCAAGGCTTTCCTATTTATAGTTAGCTGGTAAAATAACGTCGAAAAAGCAGTTAAGTTTACCATTGGAAATTTTATTCTACTCACAAAACATTGTTTATAAATTGCACTATTGATAAAAGGAAATGTTTTAATACAGGATGGTAAAAAACAACTGCATTGAACAAAAATGTGAACGAATATTCCCTGAATGGGTTTCCAAGTTCTACAATGGATCGAAGGATGACCTATGCCATATCACATCAATAACCTAGGTTTAAATTAAGTTTCACAAAAGAGAAAACTATCAAAATGTTCTACAGTGATCCTCAATTATCTTTAATTACTTATCTAACTTGTCGTAAATTACAGTGGCTGATGTGGCTTCTCAATAACTATATAACAGAAAAATCATCGCGTTTCAGATTTTTACTTCAAGTGGCAAATGTGAACACCATGAGCTTTAATTGACGATCGACACTAGTATTACGCAAAAAAGGGGGTGTAACAGATGAGAGTTCTGAGTGAAGCTTTATGCGCTGTTATGCGGCATTGCGTGCGCTCATTACCTTGTCAGTGTTCATCAGGGGGCGGTGGACAGCACAGCTCCTCTCACCTCGCCGTCTCGGAAGCACCTATCCTAACTTCTCCTTACTACAATTTACCGAAGTTGGTTTAAAAAAAAAACTATCTGGCTGTGTTTTCATCTGACCAATCAGGGTCTCAATGTTAACCTTAAGCTCCACCTACAGACATTCTGTCTATCCAATGAGAAACATTATACTTTTCGTGGTGGGGCAATATTTTTAAAGTTTGCAATGTAACAGAGACACGAAAAAGTCTCACGCTAAAACTTGCAGGTAGTGTGGTCCTTTTAGCGTTATCATAAGATCTATACTGTTCTTCTGGAGGGCTCTATCTTTTAACATGGGCTGGGGGGTGGTCCTGATGTAACAGAGACGCGAAAAAGTCTCACGCTAAAACTTGCGGAAGGTGTGGCCCTTTTAGTGTTATCGTAAGATCTATACTGTTTTTCTGGAGGGCTCTAGCTTTTAACATGGGCTGGGGGGGGGGACATGACGTAACTGAGATGCAAAAAAGTCTCACGCTAAAACTTGCGGCTGGGGTGTGGTCCTAGCAGTTAGCTGGCGACGTGGGTGTCCGTCCCTTATCATTGGGCCTCCCAGCTTAACACGGTTCTGCTCTCAGCTTCTGTTCTCGTTTCTCCCCTTGGAACTGCGTCTGTCTCACGGTGGGAAGGTATGACATGAATTTAGGCTTTCTTGTGTTAGTTTGTGGTATTCCATTTGCTCACTCGTTACTTGTACTACTTTGGTTAATTTAATCTCACGATTTAATCAGAGCTATGTGATATACTACTGGATTTGCTTATCAAGTCAGGATTTTCATGGAAGGTGTTGGTTTTGCCTGACACCTTACATATCACCCTCTTCGAACTTAATTTTTGCACTGAATGTAGGCAATGATTGAATCGTTGTCTAAGTCAGTAAAAAATTATTTATCTAAATTTAGTTGCCTACTGTTCAGCCACGTTATTCTAGTTCTATGCTATTTTGTATTACTAATTTATGTTTTTATTTTCTTTCACATTATTCTCAAAAATGACAAGAGAAGAATATTTTTATGCTATTATTAATTTTTAATTATTTTCTTTCTTTATTTAAGTGCGAAATTTGTTTTTTAAGAAGTTTGTTATCGAAAGTGAGGAGTCTTTCACATCGATTTTCTTAGAAATATATTTTTTTTTATAAATGTAGTAATTAAGTAAAATCTATTCCTAACACATTTTCTAAATATCATGTACAAGTAAAATGCTTTTGTTTCTAGACACTCATTTCAACATTGTTACACTAACAAATAAGAATTATTTCCAAGAATTGCTTTGACAAAGAAATATACATACACAAGTATTGAGATATAATCCTAACAAATGGTACAAATGTAAAAAAAAGGGAAAACATCCAACAAGATAATTTGTTATTCTTTGTTTTTATGAGGAGAAAATAAGTAAAAAAGTTATTCTTTTCTTTTTATGAGGAGAAAATAAGTGGCATATAGTTTTAGTGTTAATTATGCCTTACTTTTGTTCTTTATATACTGTCCATTTCAGAACTAAAGACTTATTTTTATCGATAGTCTATTTTTTACTTAAGTCAATAGTCAATGACTTATTTTGTAGTTTATTAGCTGTCTGGTGTGCTTAACTTATTTAGTTTTTCACACATTTCTTTTGCACAATTCCTACATCACATAATTTGATTTCACACATTCACACAATCCTATGAATGTTTAAGCATGAGGTTGGCGAAAGGTTTTGTACGAAGGTGATGGACTTGAGCGAGATGGATGTGGGCAAGTATTTGATGTACAGCTTCGTTCGTCGTTCCTTGTTGGCTTTGCAAGTGTGTGTTGCTGTTGTGGAGGTCCCATAATGGAATGGAGCTGTGAGTGCAGAATCTCATGGTTTACTGGCTTTGTATGCGTGAAAGTCATCGTTATGTGTCGCTGAAAGCGGTCGTTTTTCGTTGTAATACTTCGCAGACGACTAGTTTACAATAGGATACGGATTTGGGAAGGTATGTCGTCTATTCTTCACCCATCTTCTTTCTTGGTCTCAATCTTCAACTTCTGTTCTTCCTGCTTTTTCTCTGCTCCTTACTTGCTTCTTGGTTCTTCTCTGGGCAGGATATGGAAATATGTATTGATAACTAGTCGCTTTGAAGTTCTCCTCCTAGTGACTGTTTGATAAATGGTTTGGACATGTCATTTCTACTTTGTGGTCATTTCCTTCAGTTTCATGCGTCAGCGTGCAGTTTAATAGTGGTAGTGTGACTTTTACACATAATTTTATTTTTTATTTTTTGCCAGTGGTGGCTTGCCCAAGCCGTCTTCTCGTCAGGCCGTTTTTTGCTCGCTCCACCGAGTTGGGGCGCTTGGAGACCCTTCCGGCGTTCGGCGTCCCGTAGCGTCTCGGCAGGGCTCCACCACTGTGCAGCTCCATGTTCCGTCCCAGCAGGGTTCCGCCTAGCAAGCAGATTTATTGCCCACTTTCGATACAAGGGCATTCTGTAGGTCTGGCTGTCCTTTCCTTTCTCTTGACGCTTCTGCCTTGTAGTAATCGTGTCTTGCTAATTACGTCCTTATATTTCTTGATACTTCTCTCGTTGCAACTAGTAGGTCGTTTCATCTCGTCCTTGCTGGAGTTTTTACAATGGTTCTTACAAAAAGTTTTACTTATAATCATCTAACATGTGTCTATTACATTGTTTTACGTCTTCTTAAAAGCTTTACAAATTTCGGCGCCCATTCCATGTTACAATTGTGAGATATTTTGAGTTTTAACGTCTACAAGTATCCTCAAATTCGTGTTTTGTTTTTGTGTAGTGTCGTGGTGTATAGCATTTTAGTATTTCATGCTGTTACACTATCTACGTTTAACCCTTCACCTTAATCTATGGTACTATTGGTGTTATTTTTGTTTTTGTTTTCATTGAAACTACTTTCTTTTTCCCACCTTCCTCTCTCTTCATTCTACTTTCTCCTGACGATGTTATCTGCAACATAATCTTGAAATATTGTGCTGATTATTTACCAGTAATAAAATTAATCTTCAAACTTGTACTGAAAGTGTTTCATATTGCCAGTCTAAGGTAAAAATACCTCTGCTTTATCTCGTAAAATACCCTCTAATTCTCTTTTACTGTGTTCCAAAATACCTTGAACTTCTTGCAATTTTCGTCGATTTCTTTATCGACTTCTAACATGAGTTGAGGCGATTCCCCCCTTTTGTGTATACCATTCTAATTCTTCATCCTCTTTATCTCTCGTCATTCTTAATTGTTTGTTTATAATTGGTATTTCTTCTAATTTTAGCTTTTGCTCAAAGAGAAGTGTGACATTCCCGAATGTTACGCTACCTTTCCCCATATCTATTATCGCTCGTCTCTCATTTAAAAAATCTGCACCTATAATCAAATTTACAATTAGTTTAGGTATAATCACGAAGTTGGCTTCGATCTTTTGACCTTGACACGAAAGAGTTAACCTTGTTTGTCTCGTAACTTCCGCAGCATTGTTTCTAATAGGAAATCTTACTTTAATCTTACGTGTTTTCAAAACTGGCAATTCCTCATTGACATTACACTGCATGAATAAATTTACTGAGATCGCAGTCAGTTCACTTCCGCTATCAATTACAATATTGACTGGGAAATGCTTTATCATGGCTTTCACAATTGGTTGAATTTGAAAGGGTTGGTTCTATTCTTCTTCTTCTTGCATCAACGAATCCTCCACTGAATCATACATGAGTCTTTTTAGGAATTTCCCTTGTGAATTCGAACTTTCTGTAGGATAAGCTTCGACTGCTACCTCTCTCTCTTTTATTTCCTCTTCTCTATTTCTTCCTTCATTTACTCTTTCTTCAACATCCTCTACTTTTTCCTCATCCTCGTCTATCTTCTCCTTCTTCGTCGCTACTTCCACATAATCGCATCTAAATGCTCTAATTATCGCTTCGTAAGTTCCTTCATTATATACGTTGGGTTGTGTGCCCACTCGTAACTTATTTTCAACTTCTGTTGACTGCGCATTATCTTCGTTGAATTCGCTTTCCCTGGTTTCCATCTCAAATAGCTCTGCAATACTCATTACTTCATCCTTTCCTGCTACATTCGTTGTGCATGTCTCTGGTAATTCATCTTCCTAGTCAGTATTCTCCCAGTTAATTTCCTCCCAACATGATATTGTTATTTTCTTGTCTTCGTTTTCATCTGGTCCCTGCGGATTTGTTTCTTTCTTCTTTTCTTCTCGTGATAAGATTTTTACTTCTCTGTTCAAGGTGCTGCAATTGTCCTGGGTCGGTGAGTCATTCTCTTTGGTATGGGCGCTTAGCTCTCAATTCGAACGTTTATCGGGGTCTGGTAGTCTTACCTACATCTACATCTACATCCATACTCCGCAAGCCACCTGAGGGTGTGTGGCGGAGGGTACCCTGAGTACCTCTATCGGTTCTCCCTTCTTTTCCAGTCTCGTATTGTTCGTGGAAAGAAGGAAAGAAGGATTGTCTGTATGTTTCTGTGTGGGCTCTCTCTGATTTTATCCTCATGGTCTCTTCGCGAGATATACGTAGGAGGGAGCAATATACTGCTGGACTCTTTGGTGAAGGTATGTTCTCGAAACTTTAACAAAATCCCGTACCGAGCTACTGAGCGTCTCTCCTGCAGAGTGTTCCACTAGAGTATATCTATCATCTCCGTAAAGCTTTCGCGAATACTAAATGATCCTGTAACGAAGCGTGCTGCTCTCCGTTGGATCTTCTCTATCTCTTCTATCAACCCTATGTGGTACGGATCCCACACCACTGAGCAGTATTCAAGCAGCGGGAAAACAAGCGTACTGTAACCTACTTACTTTGTTTTCGGATTGCATTTCCTTAGGATTCTTCCAATGAATCTCAGTCTGGCATCTGCTTTACTGACGATGAACTTTATATGATAATTCCATTTTAAATCACTCCTAATGCGTACTCCGAGATAATTTATGGAATTAACTGCTTCCAGTTGCTGACCTGCTATTTTGTAGCTAAATGATAAGGGATCTATCTTTCTATGTATTCGCAGCACATTACACTTGTCTACATTGAGATTCAATTGCCACTCCCTGCACCATGCGTCAATTCGCTGCAGATCCTCCTACATTTCAGTACAATTTTCCATCGTTACAACCTCTCAATACACCACAGCATCATCTGCAAAAAGCCTCAGTGAACTTCCGATGTCATCCACCAGGTCATTTATGTACACTCCTGGAAATTGAAATAAGAACACCGTGAATTCATTGTCCCAGGAAGGGGAAACTTTATTGACACATTCCTGGGGACAGATACATCACATGATCACACTGACAGAACCACAGGCACATAGACACAGGCAACAGAGCATGCACAATGTCGGCACTAGTACAGTGTATATCCACCTTTCGCAGCAATGCAGGCTGCTATTCTCCCATGGAGACGATCGTAGAGATGCTGGATGTAGTCCTGTGGAACGGCTTGCCATGCCATTTCCACCTGGCGCCTCAGTTGGACCAGCATTCGTGCTGGACGTGCAGACCGCGTGAGACGACGCTTCATCCAGTCCCAAACATGCTCAATGGGGGACAGATCCGGAGATCTTGCTGGCCAGGGTAGTTGACTTACACCTTCTAGAGCACGTTGGGTGGCACGGGATACATGCGGACGTGCATTGTCCTGTTGGAACAGCATGTTCCCTTGCCGGTCTAGGAATGGTAGAACGATGGGTTCGATGACGGTTTGGATGTACCGTGCACTATTCAGTGTCCCCTCGACGATCACCAGTAGTGTACGGCCAGTGTAGGAGATCGCTCCCCACACCATGATGCCGGGTGTTTGCCCTGTGTGCCTCGGTCGTATGCAGTCCTGATTGTGGCGCTCACCTGCACGGCGCCAAACACGCATACGACCATCATTGGCACCAAGGCAGAAGCGACTCTCATCGCTGAAGACGACACGTCTCCATTCGTCCCTCCATTCACGCCTGTCGCGACACCACTGGAGGCGGGCTGCACGATGTTGGGGCGTGAGCGGAAGACGGCCTAACGGTGTGCGGGACCGTAGCCCAGCTTCATGGAGACGGTTGCGAATGGTCCTCGCCGATACCCCAGGAGCAACAGTGTCCCTAATTTGCTGGGAAGTGGCGGTGCGGTCCCCTACGGCACTGCGTAGGATCCAACGGCGTGCATCCGTGCGTCGCTGCGGTCCGGTCTCAGGTCGACGGGCACGTGCACCTTCCGCCGACCACTGGCGACAACATCGATGTACTGTGGAGACCTCACGCCCCACGTGTTGAGCAATTCGGCGGTACGTCCACCCGGCCTCCCGCATGCCCACTATACGCCCTCGCTCAAAGTCCGTCAACTGCACATACGGTTCACGTCCACGCTGTCGCGGCATGCTACCAGTGTTAAAGACTGCGATGGAGCTCCGTATGCCACGGCAAACTGGCTGACACTGACGGCGGCGGTGCACAAATGCTGCGCAGCTAGCACCATTCGACGGCTAACACCGCGGTTCCTGGTGTGTCCGCTGTGCCGTGCGTGTGATCATTGCTTGTACAGCCCTCTCGCAGTGTCCGGAGCAAGTATGGTGGGTCTGACACACCGGTGTCAATGTGTTCTTTTTTCCATTTCCAGGAGTGTATATTGTGAACAGCAACGGTCCCATGACACTCCCCTGTGGCACACCTGAAATCACTCTTACTTCAGAAGACTTCTCTCCATTGAGAATGACATGCTGCGTTCTGTTATCTAGGAACTCCTCAATCCAATCACACAATTGGTCTGATAGTCCAAATGCTCTTACTTTGTTCATAAATCGACTGTGGGGAACTGTATCGAACGCCTTGCGGAAGTCAAGAAACACGGCATCTACCTGTGAACCCGTGTCTTCGGCCCTCTGAGTCTCGTGGACGAATAGCGCGAGCTGGGTTTCACACGACCGTCTTTTTCGAAACCAATGCTGATTCCTACAGAGTAGATTTCTAGGCTCCAGGAAAGTCATTATACTCGAACATAATACGTGTTCCAAAATTCCACAACTGATCGACGCTAGAGATATAGGTCTATAGTTCTGCACATCTGTTCGACATCCCTTCTTGAAAACGGGGATGACCTGTGCCCTTTTCCAATCCTTTGGAACGCTACGCTCTTCTGGAGACCTACGGTACAACGCTGCAAGAAGGGGGGCAAGTTCCTTCGCGTAATCTGTGTAAAATACAACTGGAATCCCATCAGGTCCAGCAGCCTTTCCTCTTTTGAGCGATTTTAATTGTTTCTCTATCCCTCTGTCGTCTATTTCGATATCTACCATTTTGTCATCTGTGCGACAATCTAGAGAAGGAACTACAGTGCAGTCTTCCTCTGTGAAACAGCTTGGGAAAAAGACATTTAGTATTTCGGCCTTTAGTCTGTCATCCTCTGTTTCAGTACCATTTTGGTCACAGAGTGTCTGGACATTTTGTTTTGATCCACCTACCGCTTTGACATAAGGCCAGAATTTCTTAGGATTCTCTGCCAAGTCAGTACAATAGAACTTTACTTTCGAATTCATTGAACGCCTCTCGCATAGCCCTCCTCACACTACATTTCGCTTCGCGTAATTTTTCTTTGTCTGCAAGGCTTTGGCTATGTTTATGTTTGCTGTGAAGTTCCCTTTGTTTCCGCAGCAGTTTTCTAACTCGGTTATTGTACCACGGTGGCTCTTTTCCATCTCTTACGATCTTGCTTGGCACATATTCATCTAACGCATTTTGTACGATGGTTTTGAACTTTGTCCACTGATCCTCAACACTATCTGTACTTGAGACAAAACTTTTGTGTTGAGCCGTCAGGTACTCTGTAATCTGCTTTTTGTCACTTTTGCTAAACAGAATAATCTTCCTACCTTTTTTAATATTTCTATTTACGGCTGAAATCATCGATGCCGTAACCGCTTTATGATCGCTGATTCCCTGTTCTGCATTAACTGTTTCAAATAGTTCGGGTCTGTTTGTCACCAGAAGGTCTAATATGTTATCGCCACGAGTTGGTTCTCTGTTTATTTGCTCAAGGCATTTTTCTGATAAAGCACTTAAAAAAATTTCACTGGGTTCTTTGTCCCTGCCACCCGTTATGAACGTTTGAGTCTCCCAGTACATATCCGGCAAATTAAAATCTCCACCCAGAACTATAACATGGTGGGGAAATCTACTCGAAACATTTTCCAAATTATCCTTCAGGTGCTCAGCCACAACAGCTCCTGAGCCAGGGGGCCTATAAAGATATCCAATTACCATGTCTGAGCCTGCTTTAACCGTGACCTTCACCCAAATCATTTCACAATTCGGATCTCTGTCAATTTCCTTCGATACTATTGCACTTCTTATCACTATAAACACGTCTCCCCCTTCACTGTCCAGCCTGTCTCTGCGGTATACATTCCAATCTGAGTTTAGGATTTCATTACTGTTTACGTCTGGTTTCTGCCAACTTTCTGTCCCTAGTCCTATATGGGCGTTGTGACCGTTTATTAATGAGAGGGACCTTTCTATAGACGCTCCTGCAGTTTACTATTAGCACATTAATATTGTCATTCCCTGTTGCATTTTGCCTACTCCTACCTTGCCGCGTCTCAGGAGGCGTCTTATCAGGCCTAGGGAGGCAATTCTATAACCTAAGAAACCCCCATGTGCACTCCTGACGTACTACGCTACCCTTGTAGCCGCTTCCTGCGTGTAGTGCACTGCTGACCTATTCAGAAGGACCCTACATTTCTCCACCCGATAGCGGAGGTCGAGAAATTTGCACCCCAGATCTCCGCAAAATCGTCTGAGCCTCTGGTTTAAGCCTTCCACTCGGCTCTAAACCAGAGGACCGCGATCGGTTCTGGGAACGATACTACAAATAGTTAGCTCAGATTCCACCCCGCGATTGAGTCTTTCCGCCTTCACCAATTCCGCCAACCGCCTGTACGAACTGAGGATGACCTCTGAACCCAGACGGCAGGAGTCATTGGTGCCGACATGAGCAACAATTTGCAGTCGTGTGCACACAGTGCTCTCTATCGCCGCCGGTAGGGCCTCCTCCACATCTCGGATGAGACCCCCCGGCAAGCAGACAGAGTGAACACTGGCCTTCTTCCCCGACCTTTTCGCTATTTCCCTAAGGCTCCATCACCCGCCTAACGTTGCAGCTCCCAATAACTAATAAACCCCTCCCCCTGTGTGCCTGCTCAGACCTTGCTGAAGGAGCAGCCACATGTCCACTCACAGGCAGAGCGGGTGATGCCACACGGCCAGCCTCCACATTTACCCTCCGCCTCGTGCGCCGCGAACGCCGCTGAACCCGCCACTCCCTTTGGGGAGTGGGTGGCCCAACCGCGCCCGGTACCCGCGAAAATGTCTCGACAGCAGGGACAGGGGGTGAAGCATGTAACACCTGGGGTGTACGTTGCGACGCACCCGACTGGCCACTGCCGCTACACTCCGAGGCAGCAGCCTGAAGATGGATGACCGCGGCCATCAACACGTTCAGCTGTTCGCCAACAGTGGCCAGCTCCTCCTGCGTCCGTACACAGAAGTCACACATCCTATCCATCCTAAGGAATCAATTTACTGAAGAGAGTTAATCAACTTTTAACTAGACTGCTAATTCACTAAAGGCGGCTGACTATTGACTAAACTGTGATTGCTAGCCACTTCTTGTAGAAAACAAAGAAAATAGCACTACCTGTCTCTGGACTGTATTGAAAACAAACACTAGCACTACTTGCACTATGGTTGACTAAAGGGACTCTCTCTGACGGTATTCAAAACAAACACGAAATCTATGGAACACTATTAATAGCACTCAACAAATAAAGCTTCCTAAAAGCAAATACACACTGAAGAAGAAGTGACGAGTAAGAAAAATACAGTTAATACTAAAATTAAGGTAGCTCGCTGCACAGCAGACGTGAAGCTGACGGCGTTAGGACGACACCTCTTCATCTGTATTCTCTTTTCTTGTTCAGCTTGTTGATAGTGGTTTCTTTGTTGATAATTTGTCGGTCTATTGGTTCTCCAGTACCCGTTCCGGTTGTCGTTATTCCATCGTTCCTGGGTGAATTATAGTTATTGCCATATTCTCTTCTAAATCCATAACCGGTTCTTTGTTTAAATCTGTTGTCGTTTCATGGTGCGAAGTTATCACATGGTTCGTAATTATTGTTTCTTCGTACTGTGTCTTGTGGATTCCACTGCTTTTTGCTTTCGTTTTCACGTGCGCTTCGTCTTTTTCTTGCGTCATCTTCCGAAAATATGAACTCTAGTTCCCTTAGAATACCTTTAAATGCTTCAACGTCATTGCCACCGCGACTTACTAATGATTGCTGGTATTTCATTGGTAGCTTCATAGCGCATAATTTAATCAACTCTCCGTCACTGTATGGTACGTCTAAGCATTGATTTTTCTTTGCCATTAATTCGAAAATTTCACGGGACTCTTCTCTCCTGAATTTTCAAAATATGGGTTCTGTAATAATTCGTACTTCACTCTGTTCTGTGCCTCGATGGACCAATATCGTGAGAGAAACTTCTCTCTGAAATCTTCGTACGATCGGCATGTCGCTGCAACATTCTGCATGGTTTCTGCGACTGTTCCTGACATGTGTGCACATACAAAGTCTAATTTGTGTGCTAGCGTCCAGTGTTCTGGTAATCCTACTCCGAATTGTTCAATAAAAGTTCGTGGATGTAATGAGTTTCCTTCTCGAAAGTTTTGAAATTTTCTGACTGTGAGGAAATGATCGTTGTCGTACTTCGTCATAGTTCCATATGAAATTCGCGATTCTTCGCCACTTTTGTTTCTGATCATTTCTCCCGTCGTTCTTTCCAGTTGTGGTAGATCCATTGGATATTGTCCACTGTAACTTTCGCCTACCCTCGCGTAGTATCGTTGGAGTGGTACGCAATAATTTTCTTCCATCGGTTGTGAACGTGTAGCTGAATGCATTGCACTGTACTCTTCGCGACCTGGCTTCTATTGTCAGGTATTGGTTCGGTATCTTGTCTGGCTAACCTTGCTGCTTCATTGCACGATCCAAACTGTCTTGAAACATACTTTTGTGGTTCCGCATGTGTTTGTGATGACGTTTGCTCATCAAGAATTTCGAAACGTGTTTGTTGCTGTGCAGGCTGTCTGATTTCACGTATGTTACTTTCCTCCGGTGATTGGAATCGCAAATGTGTAATATCTTCGTTAAATGCTTGTTTTTTCCGGTGCTGTTACAGATACGGATGTCGTTGCAGACTCAGTGCTTGTTCGATCTTGTTCACTACGCTCGTCAATGGTTTGCAACAACTCTGTTCGCAATTTCTGAAATTGTCGCTTCGTTTGCGCTTCTATTTTGATTATGCGGTTATCATATCATTTTAGCGCTACTTTTGTTCAAATGGCTCTGAGCACTATGGGACTCAACTGCTGTGGTCATAAGTCCCCTAGAACTTAGAACTAATTAAACCTACCTAACCTAAGGACATCACACACACCCATGCCCGAGGCAGGATTCGAACCTGCGACCGTAGCGGTCGTGCGGTTCCAGACTGTAGCGCCTTTAACCGCTCGGCCACTCCGGCCGGCTGCTACTTTTGTGATACGTCTGTGTAGCACACTGTTTTCAACAATTTCATGCGCTGTACCTGCTGCGCCGGCCGAAGTGGCCGTGCGGTTAAAGGCGCTGCAGTCTGGAACCGCAAGACCGCTTCGGTCGCAGGTTCGAATCCTGCCTCGGGCATGGATGTTTGTGATGTCCTTAGGTTAGTTAGGTTTAACTAGTTCTAGGGGACTAATGACCTCAGCAGTTGAGTCCCATAGTGCTCAGAGCCATTTGAACCATTTTTTTGTACCTGCTGCTTGTCTAGTAATTACGTTTATCTGTTTCTCTAGTTTCTTGACTTCTCCCTGGGTGTTGTTACGTAATGTTTTGATCTCGTCCTGAGTGTCACTACGCAATGTTTGTACGTCCGCTTGTACCTTGTCAATGTCTGTTCTCAATGGTTTATGACCTGTTATTAAGTTTCCTATCACTTCTCGAGATTCTTTTGCCTTGTCTTCAATACGACTTAGGTGTAACTGAATTTTTTTGTTTTGTTCTTTAATCTCACGCATTTGTCTCGTGGTTTCTGCATTCTGAATTTTAATTTGTTTCGCAATTCTTTTTTTTTTCTCTTGTCATGGTTTCCGTAATTTGTTGTAATAATTCTATTGCGTTTTCTTCCGACGTCCTACGCTCTGTGTTTTCGCCCAAGTGTTGGTTCGCAACCGATTGCATTGAACTGTGCTGTGACACGTTTCTGCTCGCATTCCTTGTACTCTGTAGTGAGGGAGCTCTGATTACTTGTACTATGGGTTCTACGTATTCAAGACGCAATTTAGAATCCTCATCGACTGTCTCTCTACTTTCCTGCTCCTCTGACGTATGCTGACTTACGTTTTCTAGGCCTTGACGTACATTATCCTCGTTATGGTGCGTTATATGTCCTATTTCTCGCGATACTGCATCGTCTGTTGTACTGTCCTCTATTCTCTGTCCATTTTCATGCTTGGTCTCTACCTCAGTTCGGTCAAGGTCTCGATCTACCATTGCTAATCTTTCCGAATCCCTTATTTTCTGTTTTAAAAGCATTTCACGCGCCCTACTTCGCGTCAACATGCGCTCATACGATCTCACGCGTTTCAAAAACTTTTTGCACACACGACTTCACAATCCATTCACTTACTTGTTGGGTCAGAACCAACTTGTCAACGATGTATCCGCCACCTGTGCGCTTGCATTGGAGAGAAAACTTAATTCTAACAATATTAAAATTCATAACTTAATTATGCTATTGTCTCTGCCAGAATGTCTCACTTTTATTGGATACTTTCCTACTATCTATCGCTGCAGCTACTGTTTTCGACTATTTGTAACGTTCCAAAAAAAGTTTTCTTTTTTTACGAAAAATTTTCAACAGGATATTTTTCTGACATAGTTAGGCATGTGGTCGACCTTCAATCATGGTATTTTACCATCCTGGCAGGGTCGCCATTTACTAACATTCTGCGTGGTGTCTGTTTGTTCTATATCGTGTCTCCCTACCACTTTCGCGCAACGACACTCTGAGCGTGTTTTTTAGGGAATTGACTAGTTTGAACCTGGGAGCTGTTGCTGGTAAGGAGACGCCAGACCACACATGACATGTAGAATTCAGAAGAGTTCAGTGAGACTAGCGATGATATAACCAAATACTTAATGATTTCAGCGTCAGCTCCACTGCACTCCCTGTAAAAGAATCTTAATTCTAACTAAATTTAGTGGAAGGGGTTCAAGGCTTTCCTATTTATAGTTAGCTGGTAAAATAACGTCGAAAAAGCAGTTAAGTTTACCATTGGAAATTTTATTCAACTCACAAAACATTGTTTATAAATTGCACTATTGATAAAAGGAAATGTTTTAATACAGGATGGTAAGAAACAACTGCGTTGAACAAAAATGTGAACGAATATTCCCTGAATGGGTTTCCAAGTTCTGCAATGGATCGAAGGATGACCTATGCCATATCACATCAATAACCTAGGTTTAAATTAAGTTTCACAAAAGAGAAAACTATCAAAATAGTCTACAGTGACCCTCAATTATCTTTAATTACTTATCTAACTTGTCGTAAATTACAGTGGCTGTTGTGGCTTCTCAATAACTATATAACAAAAAATTCATCGCGTTTCAGATTTTTACTTCAAGTGGCAAATGTGAACACCATGAGCTTTAATTGACGATCGACACTAGTATTACGCAAAAAGGCGGTGTAACAGATGAGAGTACTGAGTGAAGCTTTATGCGCTGTTATGCGGCATCGCGTGCGTTCATTACCTTGTCGGTGTTCGTTAGGGGGCGGCGGGCAGCACAGCTCCGCTCACCTCGCCATCTCGGAATCAACTCTCTCCTAACTTCTCCTTACTACAATTTACCGAAGTTGGTTTAAAAAAAAACTATCTGGCTGTGTTTTCATCTGACCAATCAGGGTCTCAATGTTAACCTTAAGCTCTGCTTACAGACATTGAGAAATATTATACTTTTCGTGGTGGGGCAATGTTTTTAAAGTTTACAATGTAACAGAGATGCGAAAGAGTCTTACGCTAAAACTTGCGGCTGGGGTGTGGTCCTAGCGGTTATCTGGCCACGTGTGTGTCCGTCCCTAATCGTAGGGCCTTCCAGCTTAACACGGTTCTGCTCTCGCCTTCTGTTCTCGTTTCTCCCCTCGGAACTGCGTCTGTCTCACGTTGGGAAGGTATGACATGAATTTAGGCATTCTTGTGTTAGTCTGTGGTATTCCATTTGCTCACTCGTTACTCGTTTTACTTTGGTTAATTTAATGTCACGATTTATTCGGAGCTGTGTGACATACTACTGGATTTGCTTATCATGTCAGGGTTTTCATGGATGGTGTTGGATTTGCCTGACACCTTACAAGGTATAAAGAACACATGCTAGATAAAAATGGGGATAACGTATGTAATTCCACCTTTGATGAACATCTATGGCTCTTGCAGCACAAGCCACGTAAAGTGGATGACGTAGAAGAGCTTCACTAAGCGAGTAAGGGTTACAAACTGGACCTGCTCGAAGAATTAGAGATTTTCAAGCATCTGTCTCAAAAAGATGGTTTTATTCTTAATGAACAGGTGCAGCTTAGAAACAAAAATGTTCTAGTTTCAAGCCCCTCCTTGCTCTAATGTAATATAGTCTGGCTGACTAGAAGTTAGTTTTCTTGCCTGTTGATGCTGGTGAGATGCGCTTTTCCTGTCTTGTTGGGATTTTACGTATTTTTGATGCTTGCTGTTTGTGGCTTTCGATGTGTATGTGTGGTTAAATGACTCTGCTATGTTTTTATTCATATCGACAGATGGTTTCGGTTCACTTCAAAAATTTGGTTGTTTTCGCAATTATGTATTTTACCTTTTAAGTTACGTGAGATTCTCGCGCATAACACTAGTGCCCTCTCTCGTTAGATGTGTTCCGTAGCGCAAGTTTCATCTGCTTGACACTAGGACACAGGTAAAATTGGTTTCATATTTTCTATTTTACGTAGATGTTTTTAAATTGTTCTGATATGTTTTATTTATTATGGGCGTAGGACGTCAAACGGACCGACTTGGTCCAAGAGAGGCACCACAGGACATTTTAATTTCCACTATTTACACTTTTACAAATACATTCATAAAACTTTAACAGCATGACCAGGAAGGATTCAGGATTCATACTCATAGCAGTGGAAGCTCAAAAACGTAACTAAACACATTTTTTTTTTACATGTGAAATTTCATCAATTCTTCACTTACTACTGGCTGCATTTGTTGCTATAGGTACACTTTTCTTCCTAAGTAAGAGAGATTCTTCTATGACTTTTGCACAGCATACAAAGCATAGTTACAGGTGTATGAAACCCTAGAAGTTATTTAATTTATGAAAAAATGAAGGAACTGTTACATTTTGAACTTCGTGTTTAGATAAAACTTATGTTTTACAATTAATTATCAATTTTTTCCACAGTTTTTTAATAGATTTGGAAAATTCTAGAGTTTCATACACCTGTAACTACTGTTTGTATGCTATGAAAAATTCATCGAAGAATCTCTCTTACTTAGGAAGAGAAGTGTACCTATAGCAACAAATGCAGCCAGTAATAAATGAGAATGATGAAATTTCACATGTAAAAAAGGGTATTTTGCTACTTTTTTCAACTTCCACTGCGATGAGTGTGAGTCCTCAATCCTTCCTGGTCATGGTGACAAAGTTTTATGAATTTATTTGTAAAAGTATAGACAGTAGAAATTAAAATGTCCTGTGGTGACTCTCCTGCTCCAAGTCGGCCCGTTTGACGTCCTAACCCCCTTAAGACAAAAGGTTTCAATTAGCACAACTTTTAATAATTTTGATGTGCATGTGTATGTATCCATGGGTTTTAATGTGCGCGAGTGTCTCGCGCATACCACAAGTGCCCTCTCTCGGTGAATCTGTCTGCCCTAGGGCTTTCACACCCCCTTCACAGGCGAAGTAATGATGCTATGCTGTGTTCGCATCAACCCTCTGTCCATAATTATGTCATATAAATGGAGATGAAGTTTTAACTACTAACGACGCCTTGCCACAATTGTTTTATGTATCTCCACTGCAGGATGTGATTTTAGTAAGTGACTAAAAGTTTTTGTGCTTATAATACTCTGGTAATTTTTACAGTTACTTAAGCTATAGTGTTTTTTCTTTCTCAGTTCCAATGCTAAGTTTTTGGTAATGAAGGTATCTTCCTGTTCAGGAGTATTTTACTTCTGATGAAGGTATATTTAGATATACGGAAACCGTGGTCAAGAATTTTAATAAATCTTTATCCTGCAACTGTTTGGATGTTATCTTTTACCGTGAAGATCTATATATCGTGTGATTAATGAGAGGATAGGGCAACGTAGGAAAATAATAGCCGAAATAAGATCTTCTGACGGCTGATTACTGACGCAGCAAAGTGACATCAAGAACTAAATTGACAAATACTGCACAGAGTTATTAGGCAATACGACAACGGATATCCCGGCGGATAATGACTTCATGACGGGAATAACACGCAGGCTCGACCCGGTAGAAGCAAACAACCTGTTAACTCAAATTATAGAAGAAGAAGTCACACACGCTATAACACGAAGCCCGAAAAACAAGTCTGCTGGGCCTGACGGCATTCCGGCGGAGTTTTATCAAATGTTCAGCAGGAAGTTGACTCCCAAATTAATAAGTTTCCTTTAATTTACGTCTATGGTCACAATCTTTTCTGTTTAACAGATTACTGTTTTCGCTCTTTAATGACCATCATCAGATCTGTCTTATAAAACCAATGTCCTAATGCACTGCAGCCATAGGAGCATTAGGACTTTGTTTTTATGAGACATATCTGATGATGGTCATTAAAGACCGAAACCGGTAATCTGTTAAACACAAAAGATTGTGATCATAGACGTAAATTAATGGAAACTTATTACATATACGGGTCACTGTGTTTGTTTCGTGACGATGTCGCAGCTTGTGGTCCCAAATTAATGTGTATTTGTAACGAACTAATGAATCCCAACACGACTTCCTTGAAGGAACCATAGTTCTAGTCCCGAAACGTCCTGCAGGAAGCTCGGTAACAAATTTCAGGCCTATCACACTCAAAACTCTGACTGTAAAACATTTTCTCGCATCATAAATAAAAGTTTACAATCAGTACTCAGCATAGGCACTGGATCATATCAATCAAGCGTAGAAAAAGACAGGTCCATCTACCACACACTTGGCGACTACATAGATATTATTTCCATTGCTGCAGCCTGTAAAATAAAGTGCGCCATCGTATCACTGGGCTTTGAGAAAGCGTCCGACGGAGTCGATCATGCTTACCTTCATCACACTGTGCGTACCATGAACTTTCCGCAATATTTTATCGGCATTATTGCAAATCTTCTGCAGAAATCAACATGGACAGTTATGGTAAACGGCCAGTCAAGTAGGGTCATTGCAATCAAAAGTTCGGTGCGACAAGGGTGCCCGATGTCTACGTCACTCTTTTCAATGGCAATCGAGCCCTTAGTTTTTCGCCTGAGTCGCAACCTCCAAGGACTCACTACACGCGGCCGTAGGACTGTCTGCAGGGTATATGCCGATGACGTTGCATTTATTGTCAAAGAGGACGACGAGATACAGAAAGGTTCGACATAATAAACAAATATGAACTAGTATCTGGTGCGAACCTGAATAGAAATAAGTATGGATTAATGAATATGGGAAAGCGGATTAGGAGTTCCCATTCGTGGACCAATAAAGGAAACTGTCACCATAACATGTCTCGGGGTGGAGTATTCAAGGAATATCCGGCAGACCGTCGCAGTTAATTACAGAAGAGTCCTCACCACCATCCGTGCCTGTACACGTCAGCACAATCTCCGTACTCTTGATGAGATACAAAGAGTGGCTCTCGTCAACATCTATTTATCCTCTAAAATAAATCACGTGGCGCAAACCCTGCCAATGCCGAGGGAAGTGGCAAACAGGATTATGGCTGCTTTTGACCACTTCGTCAGCCGCGGCCATATCTTCAAATTCAAATACCAAACGTTGGCTCTACTGACTGAAAATGGTGGATTGCATCTTACAGACGTGTACAACAAAGCACAAGCATTGTATGTGTATAAAACATATAATCTGTGGAGGTGGTCAGTCGATATTGTTACTCCATATCTGTTAAATGAAATAGCGCCAGCCAGCCAGGACGCCCCAGTTGACGTTCGCCACATCCCAAATGAACTTTACCACCTAAAATATTTCTTCGTAGAATATAGCTACGTTAGACTGGGAACACACGAGAAACATGTCATCAAAGTCAAGAACATGACCCAAAATTTAGTGAACTTTCAGACCAAGAACATCATAAAACAAAAATACGTCGGTCACTCTTGGCATGATATCTGGAGGAACATAAACCACCCGCATTTACCAACAAATGTAAGGTCATTGTGGTATTATTTTGTGAATAGGAAATATCCAAGGGACTCCGGACTACATTCCATTCATCTGCCTGATTCCCCTTTGTGTACCACTTGCAACCTGACTGACACAGATGAACATCAATTTGTCCGTAGATATGCAAATAACACATGGTTGTCAATCAGAAAAAAATTTATCTAGAATGCAGAGAAAACCGCCGTATTTGATAACGCCAACGAGCTTTTTATACCCGGAAGAAGAACTGTACCCCGCTTCGAAGAACAATGCCGTCGACTGGTTGACACGCGGTATTTCACCTACTGTCCAGTAAAGAAAGGAGCGAAGGAGATTTTTGGACGTAAGTCTCCGACCACCACCACAAGCTACTACGCAACAATGATTATTATGATACATGCGCCAACTTCATCAGAAGAACCGTCATGTGAACTCCAGTTTTCGATGATGCGATTCAGAACATGAAGAAACAAGAGACAATCTGATCTTTGAAATGACGAACATCAGTTTCTGGTCTAGACTTGATTTCTTCTAAAATGTCAAAGAACCTGTAATTAATTTTAAATATCAGTTGGAAAATATGTACTGCTGTAAAATGATATGACCAATAAATTGAACATATTTCTCAAAATAAAACAAAAATGAAAAGGAAAGATGAAGAGCAATACGCGCGAAAGGCAAAGGTCCCGAGTTCGAGTCTCGGTCCGGCCAGGAAGTTTCATATCGGCGCACACTCCGCTGCAGTGTGAATATGTCATTCAGAAATTTTACTATATGTTAAAAATTATTTTCATAATCAAATTTTCTATGGAGGATGTTTCGTTATTTTTACAGATTATCTTATACCATCAAAGAGAAACGTTAAATTATGGTTTCTACGTTTATTTATTCATTTTTTTTAAATTTTTTATACCTTGAGTGCTCCATTGTTCATTCGGAAGGTCACAAGAAACATATTACAGGATGGTTAAAATTAAACTTTCGCTACCTTAGAGGCC